>NW_009920128.1:2679-31066 GCF_000696875.1 Nestor notabilis | reverse complement strand
CTGTCTTTTATTTGCCACATACCTATAGAAGGGAATGCAATACTACTGCTGATGCCTCACAAGTACTCAATTGACCATGGCAACTACTGTTCATAAGTTATTCTTTAGAATACTTGTGAGAACAAGGTTCCTCCTTTTCAGCAGCATGACAATACCGACTGCTGCTCAGTCTGAGTCCCAGACCTTCCTCTGTGCTACTGCTCACCAAAACTTTATGCACGCTTATGCAGCAGGTTTATTCATTAAACTACATTTTGTATGTAAATTCCTCAAGCTCATAAAGAAATCCAAGTGGAAAGCTGGGATGAAGTCTTAAATAGTCGAGATTCCAGGTATGACTATTAACAGTGTCTGTCTCTAAGCAGCAACTCAGCTGTCCTTCACAGTGTGCACTGCAGTCTTCCAGCTTAGCACACAGTGTTTTGCTTCAGTCAAAAGTGCATTCCCAAATAACACAACTAATCAGAACAGTTAATTGGAACAATTATAAATCTAATGAAATAACACAGACTACAGGGCAGAGAACCTAAGCAGTGCTACATGTCCACTTCCATGCAGTGCTACATGTCCACTTCCATGTTGTGCTTCATGATACAGATAATGCAATGTTAAATTAATGACAATACAGTCAAAACCACCAGAAAGATTATAACAATAACTACTGAGAAAGTTTCATTTTTCCACTCCATTTCCTATCTCCTCAGCAAACCCAGAGTTTCACTTACCAGTATGAAAAAAGCATAGAGCAGAAAGGCTTGTTTAAAAGACAAGAACAACCTAACCCACAAGGATGGAAAGGACATGCTGCTGCAGGCACAAGTCCCCTTCACTTCATAGGTACAAAATAACTTCTTCAGCAAGGGTGCAGAGTTATGAATGTCAGATAACTCCCTAACAGTGCAAAAAGAATTAAAAGATCCTGATGGTAAAGATGAATTGATGATTTGAACTCCATTACTTGAGCTCTACCATTACATTCATCCTTCTCAGAACCTTAAAAAAACCCACAAAACAATAAGAAAATGAAAACAAACGGAAGAAAACAAACAACAAAAAACCAAACAAAAAAAAACAACACAAAACCACCCAACCCCCCCCACGTTTAACTAGCTTTTACCTAAAATAACCTTTATTCTCTCCCCAATGCTTTGTTACCATCCAAATGTAACTACTGTCCCCAAGAACTAACGCCAAACTCCCAAGCCATTCTCCCCAACCCTTCAATCACACTGATTAGTCCTACATAAAATAACAACGGCATAAACAAATATCACAGATGAAGTGAGTTACAGATTTTAAAAAGTACAGAAAAAAAGCACAATAAAATGAAAAGGTTATGGCCAAATAAATCCTTATCTGATACCTTATGCCTCTTTAATCTTTCAGCACAGACTGAAGGTAAGAAGGTAAAAATACTAAGAACCACTGACAGCTCAGTATCTTGCAGTCTGACTGAAGAAGTGTTTCTTTGGGTACTTCTTGGCCAGAACAGCATTCCCTGCTCTCTGAGCCCAGTCTTTGATAAACAGAACTATATCTTATTTCCAAACAGTAATTTTAGGAGGATAGAGTGATTTATCATGTACGGAGTTTCTCTGACATAAAACCTTGTCTCTGCAATAAATGCTCTTTGTGACAACTTTTGACCAAGAAAACTTCTGAAAGGGGTCTTTCAGAATTACAAGCCTCCTTTCCTGTACCCTGCTTTGACAAGAGAGAATGGAAGACAGCAGAATTGCTTTTGGTGCAGGCAAACTGGCTTTGTGTATTCCAGGTATACTGGCTTTGGGTATTCCAGGTATTCTGGCTTTGGATTTCTTTGCAAAATCCAAAAAAAGATAAGTGCTCATAGGACTGGAGGCAACAACTTACTGCAGCTTGAGGCAGGTCAGCTTTGATTTGAGCAGACTGTCAGAGCATGTATGCGGGGCTACAACTGTAAAGTCTCCTGTAATTGAAACTCACATTGACTCGTATACCATGAAGCATTACAGGGATGCAAAAACCCACTGAATCCAACAGAGATGTTGCTTAGGAAGTACAGGGAGGAGATGAATTCTGGCACCTTACATTAAAAGCAGTGAGCAAGCTGTGCTTCAGTGCTCCTTCCTCTGAAGAGGGAAGCACAGCACACGTTCTTGCCTATCCAGCTGCGAAGTGGAACCCTTCTCTTTGAAAGCACAGATGCTCCAGGGAGTCTGATGGGAAAATCTCTCCATCAAACCAATCCCTGTGAGTTTCCAAGAAACCCCAAATCTCAATGGACTGCCGAGCTATTGCTAAAGATTTCTAGAAAGATACAGAGCTGGCTGTAGGTATTTGGCAACAATCAGCTAACCACAGCGAAAGCTTGCTCTTTTTTAGGGATTATTTATACTAACATTGTCACTGCTCTTCTCTTCCAAAAGTTCAATTTGCAATGGTGTCTCAATCTGACCTTAAAAAAAAGAAAACAGAACATGTAAACCTGTATCATGTGATGCACTAACCCATCACATGAAACCTCTTTCCACATGACAAGCTAAGACGTACTGCTATATATAAACAATAAAACCTGTGGGAAACTGGGATCCAGAGAATTGTTTATTTAGTTTACAAAGTTGGAAACTTTGTCTTTATTCAGCTGAGGTTCAACTTAGACTAATGTACCCTCAATGTACAGACTTACTCATATTCCCCTGTATAAATTTCTACAACTAAGCTTCTATTATCGAATGTAACTACAAATAATAACCAAACCAAATTTTTCAGAGCACAGCCGCTGTGTGCAGAGTAAAACTAGATTGTTACAACCAAGAAATGCCAGACTTGCAAAGCCAGAAAGGAAAATAATTTTCATGAGCTCTTCGTTCACAAACATAGGACTAGTAAACACTGCTTCAGGGGCACATCTGTGTACGCATGTGCCTATTGCATGCATGTAGGCAAAGTGCCAGCCCTACATATGAACATTAGAGCACCATTTAGCATGCTGCAAGCCATCCATACATGCAAAAAAGGCTATACATTGTTAGACCAAATATAACAATAAGCTACAATGAACAGCAGCAGCAGAAGCTGCCAGGAACTTCTAATTAAAAGTACATTTTGACCAAAAAAGCAGAAAAAATATTTATTACTTTCTGAGAGAAAACAGGCTTTCTATTTTTCTGTACCTTTTAGCAACAAGGGTTAGAATTAGCAACAAACACTTAAGTTCAGACCCCACACTATTAAGAATGTTACCAAAACGTTTATAGTCCCAATATCATATGACTGCCCAAAACCCTCCTGTCTATCCCATTACGTGGTACAGGAATCCCAAAGTTACAATCTAAAGGAAGTGTTCCAAAACCTGCTCTCACTGATTTCTGAATTTCCTCGCAGCAGCTATACTGACAAGGCCAGAACCAGTGTGGCCCCACAGTTCAAAAGGAGAACTCAAGCCTCTCTTACTGAGTTTGTCACTGGAGTCCCACAGAACAGCAGCTATCCTGGACTGAAAAACTTAGAATTCATATTCACTGGATGGCGAGATCATTGAAATCAGCACGTCTCACTCAAATCAATGCTCTTCTTTCATTTTCAAGAAAAGCAGGCCTACCAGCCATTGCCTTTTACAGTTGTATGGAAAAATCTTTTAGATTAAGTGTCTATTCTATTTAGATAGAATAAAATAGAAGTCTTTCAAAATTTAATATTAACTAATCCTTAGGAATAGGCAATGCATTAAGATTAAAATAATTGCTGCAAAAATCTGTAGAATTAAAACCTGAGCACCTGGTTTATATACCTTTTTAATTATTATACAGCATTGGAGAAGCAGCATATCCTTTCTTGTTCATTTTTATAGGTTGGTTCCTAATTCTATAGAAAGGTTATCATTTCTATTAAATGCCACAGCACTTTTTCATACAGGAGCCTTATTCTTTTCTCTGTGCTAATGTCTTATTTGAAGAGGGGAATGCAGTCTGCAGCCAAGTCTCCATTATTTGCTTTGGACAGTC
The DNA here is from genome assembly GCF_000696875.1 of Nestor notabilis. Taxonomy (NCBI): domain Eukaryota; kingdom Metazoa; phylum Chordata; class Aves; order Psittaciformes; family Psittacidae; genus Nestor; species Nestor notabilis. The sequence goes on along the minus strand of NW_009920128.1, from coordinate 27,080 downwards.
AGTTTTGCAGCTGAGCCCATAAGGTTTCTCCATATAATTATAAAGCATGTCTGAGTATTTCAGTGGTGGGTGGACAATTACATATGTCAAAACTTTCCTTCCAGATAATAACAAAACTGCATGGATAGCAAACCTGTTATATCAACCTTCAAATTAAATACCCAACATCATATCAATCCTTCATCTGAAATACCCTGCTGGGCAGCATGCATGGAAATTACCTTACGTGAAAGAAAGAGCTATTCAGCAGCGCAAGCATTAACACTATCTGGCATAAAAAATCTTACTTTGGCATAGGTTTTAGGTCAAGAAAGAATAAACAATGGCACTAGAGAACCTCCCAGCTGAATATGTTAATGCCAGTAAAAGAAAGTAAAAGGTGAAAACTCCTTCCAAGCCCTTGTATTCCTCAGATAGCAGATGAATTACCTGAAGAAAATTCAATTTCAGCCATTAATTCAAAAGCATTATCTCAAGTATCATTTAAAAAGCATCATCCTGACTTAGTATAATTTTCACTTCAATCACTTCATGTACCTACATTAGCTTTGAACCCTCTGTTTCCTACCTTTTGTGGTTTTATTACAATGTTCCATACATTTACTTTCTGCCCAATTTTTCATAGTGACAGGAGTTCCCTCTGCTGCATGTAGAGCAAAATTAATGATCACTCTAGAAGAGCAGATTTCAGAGATGCATTTGCACATGAGCAATGGGGAAATGTACTGACACCTACCAAACTAAAGATTCCTAACAAATTAAATGCTCCACAATAACTTCCAGTCAGCTCTTCCGAAATGTAACCTTTCTATTAAAGCTATAATAGTTCTGTAAACAAACAGTTTATGATTATTTCTGTATGTATCAAGAGGTCTTTGGCATTGCAGTTTGCAAAAGAGAATTTCCTGTTTACAAGCTTATATTCTTTCCTGAATTTAAATGCATACTTGGACAAAACTCTTCCACACAACTCATCTTATTTTGATGAGCATTTTGCTTTAAGTTAACCATAATATTGCAACAGTTTGACCCCTTATTTCTTAAAAAATAAGAAGAGATAAAAGTATTGACAAATAAATAACAAAATTTGGCAATTACGACATAATATCTGAATATAAACAACTTTATAGATATGAGCAGTCCCATTTAATTCAGCGAGGCAACTTTACACCATAGCTGGCCATGAGTAAATGCAGCAAACCCAAAGCCTTTGTTTGTGAGGTTTTCTCAACAGCTGTTAAACATCATTCACATAAGTCTGACTTTTTGTTATAATAATCCATCCATTATTCTAGAGCAAACAGTCATGGAAGACATTAATTTACCTTATTTTCCTGTTTCAAACATAACATAACCCAAAACCCCGTCTTTTTTCCCTACTTTTATTTACCCATATGGTCATGGAAGAACATGCGTTACATTGTTCTCACTACATAATCATGTAAGTTCATGGTTGAAATGTGTTATATTCATGAACCTAAGTACCAGTTTCTGTAAAAGAAAGGTGTTAAAGTCACAAGAATAAAAATTAAGGTGAAGTGAACACAAATGCTATGAAGAGTATGATCGTGTTGTTCATGTACTACTTAAAACCTTGACTTGGAGCCATTCCTAAGAGCCACAGGAGAATTCTGTCCCTACATCACGGATTTCCAGGCCTCTAGGTTAAGATTGCCCAAATTCTTTGTTTATTTGCCTGAAACCAGTCTAACTCTTCTGGCTTCAGCTTAATTATTTCTGACTTATATCAGAATAATGGATTTATTATTAGGATTTATTATTAGGTTTATCATTACATACAGAATGTAAATTAGCCCAAGATAATCACATACCCTTGGTAACTGGTAATTTCTTTCAGTATCATGCTGAAATCTAACATTGCTGCACACATTATTCAGGTCTAAAATAAGCATATTCAAAAAAGTGTATTTTCTTACATGGACATTATATCACCCAAAATAATTACAAGGTATGGAGCCTTTTATTTTGCCAGTTATGAATTTGTGGTCTTAGAAGACCTGTTATATAAAACTATTAAAAATTTCAGTGACATTTGCAAAATGATGGTAAACTTAAATTAATATTTATATTTTAAAGAATATAGTGACTCAGCCTCAGAAGCATTACTGAAAACCAGCCACTCGCTCAACTGAGTAATTTTCTGTAATACAGAAAGATTTTTGGCCATAATTTTAATACTACTTTTTATAATGGTCCTTTACTCAGAAAAGCAAATAATTTTTGCATTTGCAAACTAATTATTTTACTGAATAGATATTTTTATATAAAACGTATTAAGTTGTATGGGTACCATGATAGAAATAACAGCCACCGAGCTGAAGGCTTTGGACTATTTTATAGGAAGAATCCAGATCTGGTATGCACGGTATTTCTGAACCTTATGTGGCAAGGCTGCATAAGAAACAGTAAAGCTAATTGAAGCACAGTAGGGCAGTACAACTCAAATCCGTTAGGACTAGACTGACTTGTCTCACTTCTTCGTATAAATACACCTATGACTTTAATCCTAAGGTTTGTTTCCCCTTGAATATAAAATGCTCAGTTACCAAACAGCTGTTGCCAGTAGACTTGAACTTGCTCCACAGGACCCATAACTCCACTAATACTTAAAAGTCTGAAACAGAAAACTGATGAAAAAACCCATAATTATTTGGCTCTGGGTAGCACTAGTTGCTCAATACTCAGGGAGCGTAATCCCTAATCATTTAAATTCACTATTCAACAACCATGAAGCTCCATTAGATCATCCACATCTCATCCTCATGTACCTTTAGACGGGATGTGCTGAGAGGAGTCTGCTGTGGGAATCACAGTTCAAATCCCATATGAAGGCAAGCAGAGCTACAGCCTGAGAATGGTAGCAATTCAAGCCAATTTAATATCTTTTAAAATGCACACATGTTTGGCAATCGCATTGTACATTAACATTTTCAGGTGCAATGTCGTTTGCTTTGCAAATACCTTGGTAACTACAGTAAAACCTCAGCAGCATTTGGAATACTCCACTTCTGAGCACAGGAAGCAGAGGTGTAAGAGCTCATCTTCCCAACTGCTCTAATCCTGTGGTAACACGTTCAGAGGCACAGAGGACACAGCAACAGGGGGAACCTTTGGCTGACGCTCTCTTCCAGTTTAATTGACACTGACATAGATTGAAGATCTTTCTTGTTTCTCTATAAGATACTGTGCCTTTATTCCAGATGCTTGTACGTGGAATGAGCAAAAAGGATACTCTCTTTTCACTTGACAAGTGTTAATTTTGCTAGGGGCTGGAGCAGTTGAAGATGCCATTCCTGTCAAATGCTTGATACTGTCAATCAAGCTGCTCTTTTTGAGATGCAGTAGCTGACTTACACATACTCTTTTAGCCCATTTCACTGCAGGGTACCACAGACTGCTTTAAACCACATCATCTGAGCAGTGGAAAATCTTTTACACAGCTACAGGCTGTCAGTGTCTGACAACAACCATGGTCTTAATGAGGTCAAACAGGTCATAACCTCGCTTACATGAAATCAATCAGGATTTAGGAAACAGAAATGAAACTGTCACTCCTCAAAGAATTGATCTATTAGATATACTTAATTTGTAAATACATAAATACACATATCTATTCAAGAGGATAAAGCTCCTTGCAAAACGTAGCTGTAATAACTGCTTTGCTTTAGACCATAAGTAGCGCAGGCAAGAATCTATTTGTCAGAGCACTTGCAATATGGGAGACCCAAGTCTCTTTTACGTCTGCTACCACCCATGTGAATGATCTAACCACCAGACTTCAGAAAGGGCAATCTTTGGCCTTTTCGTTGAATCACTGCCATGTTTTCTCTAAAATATGAGGCTCACTGGTCCAGAAAAAAGCTTACAGGAGACCATGTTTCTAAGGTCTAATACTTACGTCACTAAGAAAGGGACAGCCTGGGTTCTAGTTCCAAGACTTTGCCTGTATTTCACATCATCACATAAAATATATAAACAGTATCTAATCCCTTCCACCACTTTTTCTTGAAATGAAAAGTATGATCTCTGTTCAGTTCTTTGAGAGAAAAGTTATTTTCAGAAATATTCACTAGATATACACCCACTCAAGTCACCAGGCTTCCTCCCCAGCAATGTGCCTAACAATGTGCCTAAATCTCAAAGGGTGATTAGAACTGGACACAATGTTCTGTACTTTTGCCTTCAGCACCTTGCTATCTTGAAGCATGTCCTCTCTCAACATGTTCCCCTTCTGAGACACCTCCTTCACCACATGCCTCCCCTAGGACACCAAGGCCCAAGGCTTGGATTCTGGATTCCCCGCTGCAGCCAGATACTCCAAGGTTCAAGTCCTCACCTCTATACACATCTCTACTAGCTAAGAAAAAAGTCTTTTGCATTCTCCAGAAAAGTAAACCAAACATGCGTGTTTTTGAGCAGCCAGGCTCTGGAAGCCTACTTTCCTCCAAATTTGCATCTTCTGTCTTTTTCTGCTCTTCTTGTTCCCTATGGCTTCCGTCCTCTTCCAGTCAGTACTCCCAGCTATCTTATCAGGTGGGCAAGCAGCAGCGGTTCATTGCTGTAGCTGTGCCAATTAGCCAGGCAGCAATATATACTTGTGTTACGACTGCTGCTGCCAAGACAAAGCAGGCTTTTCTCCCTTCTCTTGGTGGAAGCACTCATTTGGAGCCCTCATTCCTACCAGCTACTGGTTTTCACCATACATCCGGCAATTTAAGACCTCTAAACCATTAACTCTTGACAAATACAGCTGAATTAACAAGCAGATTCAAAAGTTAGTAGAAAGTAAAGCATAAATCTACATATGGACAGAGATTTTAACTTACAGAGAATCAGGCTTAAAATTTAATAAGGAGTTTAGTCTGAGGTGGAGGAAGAGAGGAGTAAGACTTCTGTCCAGGTATCTGGACATTTCTGAAGACTAGATTCCCCCAGCATTTACTCTGTAGTGTGGAGTGCATGCTCAAGAAACCATTAGCTCAACAGCTAGGTTTCTGCAAAGGCAAGACTATGTCTATGTTAGCAAACTAAACAGGAGCAGGGAATGAGCCCAAGTCCTTACATGTCATCCAGGCTGCTAAAATCTCAGCAGTGCTTTGTGACACTACTTTGGTCTGAGCACCCAAGCATTCTACAAGACAATACTGAGGTGTGAGCCCGAACAAGGAACACTTTCCCAGTGGTACTTCGAACACAGTCACTCTCTTCCTTGACTTTAGCTGTACTGATGCAAGCCAGGCTGATCCAGTTGGCTTCAGGACCAGAAAACAATCCCTGAGGCTTTATATTTACTATGTATAAGTAGCCAGAGAAACCGAAACAACATCATGTGTTAATGTTGGCCCAGCTTCTTATTCACGTAGCATGAATGGATAAGTCATAGGGAGAGCATAGCTCTGTCCACCACTGGAGCCCTTTGGCTCTTCCTAAGCAAGCTGTTGTGAGCCTGCATTACTATATGGACAGTGTTCCAGTTCCAGGAACTCAGTGTTCCCGGACCCTGAGCTGATGTGCTCACGGTAAAACGTGCATTCAAGGTATTCCTCTTAGACAATGATCTAATGTTTTTCCATTATGCAGAGGCTGCTAAATCCATTTTTTATTTTTCAATCCTTCTGTGAAAAATTGGGATTCAAAAAATTGTAAAACACTAATAGGGCCCCATAAACAGCAATTTCTGCTTCATACTGGAGTTAAAGTTCAATCGGTGCTCAGTTACTTCAGTCATAAGCTGGAGGAGTTAGAGATCCCTAGTCCTGAACCTGAACCTTTCCCCATCCCCCCATCTCACATACTGCACAGAGTTGGTGAAATATAGCTACATAAACACACACGCACCAAAATGTTTCTATAGATATCAGTACACATACATAGACACGCATTAATACGTTTACACAATAGGTGTATTTGTATCTACCAGACTTCTCAACCATGCTGAGTAAAAACATCCAACTACATACATGAGAATTTAAGTTTCTTTATACATATGCTCATATGCACATACACAACACAGATAAAATACATTAAATACTGGCTGGGGAGCAGTGCATGACCCTGAAATATTTTGGCAAAGTTACATTCTTTAAGGATTTAATGGAATAGTGATCTGCTAGAAAAGTACCTACAAGTGTTGGCCTGACTTTGTGTTTCCTGTTCTAGGCTGAACTATACACATGTATGTACACACACACAAACTCCCACCAAAACCAACACAAGCTTTGGGCGAACATTGATATAGAAGCACCCTTTTACAAACATTTCAGCAAAAATAAAGCATTTGTTGAGTCATTTCTATGACTGACAGAATAACCACTCTAGCTAACGTGATGAATTTCATTCCAATTCCTACTGGGTTTTTACATAAAAAAGCTTTCACAGACTAAAAAGTAGAACATAGGGTCAGGTAATCACTTTCTCTGGCACTAAATTTGTGCATTCAGAAATGAAAAGAATGCACCGTATCTCAAGACCTTCCAGCTTTGCTCAACAGTAACCATTTTTTAAAGCTGACCTTTTCTTTAGGCTTTAAGCTTCTATTCCCAATATACTTCATATTTTACACAGATGAATTCAGGAGCATATTGGTTTTCTGGAAGTCTTCATCTCTGAACTCTATCTAGCCTGATATCAGGTTAGATTTGGAAATACCTCTCCCTTCTTGATCACGTACAGCTTTGTAGTCTGTAGCATACTTGCTGTAAGGACACTGAAATGGATTCTCTTCTTTTCAAATGAATGTCTAGCTTTAAAATTTGGAGCTGCTCATTCACTCCTGCTATAAGATCTACTCTCATCTCCTCAAGCACCCCGGGCTCCAATTGCCATACACAGAGCAGTGTTGGTATTAAAAGTTTTAACATTTATGTCAGTGATAGCTTTAACCATTAATGCTAAGATCAATACCTCCTGTTTCTTTCTTACCCAACCCACCACACTGCAATTTTATTAGCATGATTTTTAACTCTCAATTATATACAGTTCCACTGACAATTAGCCTAAAAAGCAGTACCTTTTCAAATGTCCTCTTATTTAATTATCACTGACTGATAACAGCACATAGAGAACTATTCCTACAATTACTTTGTCACAAAATGCAGTCCAGCAGAGATGCTTTATCAACAAGCTCTCTGCTCAGTGGTGACAATTTCTGTAAGACAGATGAAATCTACTGTGTTCCGTAACTCTGTCTTTACAAACTTTTTGAAATACACCCTAGCTGCCCCTTTTCCAGTCTCTACAGTAAGGCAATAAGATAAATACCAAAGTTTCTTAGGAAATTAAGTAATTCAAAAGTATGGCACCATGATCATGCATATGCAACATACTGAAAACAAAATAAATGGGGTAAAACTACTGTTGAAAAATAAATAAATGGACATAAACCGAAACCTCTTAGCTGTTTTGAAATAAAACTGATGATAACAGGGTCTACAGAATTTAATTTTCTACCAAGCAGAGCATTTTTATTTGAGACTTTTAGTCAGAAAACTGAAAAGCTGGGGGAAAGCAGCTGAGTATTTCATTTGGGAAAGAGAAGGCTTGTAAATTAGCGAGTTGGCACAATCTTAACTATAGTATCACGAACACTGCTGTTATAATATTATTGCTGTAGGTTAATGTGATCCTTTATACAGCTTTCTCTTCTTCCACAGTAGCCCATTTTCAAGAAGTAAAATGGTTTCATTTGAATTGCAAATCCCAACGCATATATAGTTTTATTCTTTCAGAGCCGGATGAGTGACAGTGTTATATTAGAGTTAACAAACCTTACCCACTTTTAAATACATTTCTAGTATTGAAAGCTAACAGAGCTGAAAAATGAATGGATAAAGGCTCTGCTCTGGTATTCATTCCTTTTTTGGAGCCTTGAAAGGACCGTATGGAGGGAACCTGATAGAAATTTCATGTCGCTGCTAAATAGAACTCAGTCCAAGGTAGAAAAATAAAAGGTTAGGTCTGCTGTCTTTTATAACATTTCATTCCTGGGGGCCAGTGCTTTCAAAACTGAAGCTAGGGGCTGTGCAGCCTGTTTGATTCAACCGGTCTCTCAGTTTAATGGACTACAGGCCTCACAAAATTGCTGAATCAAATCTTTTGAAAGATTCTATGCCTCCTGTACACAAATCCCTTAGTGTGGGTGGCAGTGACTGCAGATTAAAAAAAAGCTAAGGAAAACGTGCAGTGTGATGCAGATAATAGTCTCCTTCCAACAGTCCTGTGCTTGAGAAGCCATTTATTTAGGTCTACTATGGAAGCTTAACCTACACTCTGCCATAAGCAACAACTGGTTTTCTTAGCATCTTCATCTTCTCCTATTTCTCTGCTGCATATATTGAAATATATTTTATAGACAGACATCAAGGCACACTGGGAATATAGGAAGTGGCAGGGTTCCATGCTAGCAAGAAGAATCTTACTATCTTTTCCATATAAAAGGTTTGGGTAGGGTGAGGTGGCCCAGTGGTTTAGCTACTCGATCGAGTATTACATGGACAATAAAGCTGAGACACAGTAGCCATGCCGGAATAGAACAAACAACACAAAAGTGACAGAGCAATGTCAGACTGTTGATTTGTTAATCTTCACCTTAAATTTTTTTTTTTTTAAAGAAAGCACAAGACCCCAAAGGGATAATGCAAGCACGTTTTTGTAGGAGGGAGAAATCAAATGCATGGCATGTTCAAGAGGGCAAATGGGATTGAAACTGAAGCTGTCCTCAGATGCTCTGTAAGAGGAAAACCTTTGTGATACCTGTCCTGTACCATGCAGGAATTAAAGGCAGAACTGCCCACTATCACCCTCGATGTGCTTACAAAATTTAAGGAAAGAATTATTAGCAGGACAATTGTATAAATTGTACACATATTCCCAGTTTATATTGTTCTATAATCAAGCTACCCATCTGTCGGAAGTCTCGAGAAGTAGCACACTCCATACAATGGGCACACACTCATTACACAAACGTGTCAAAACACAATGTGACCCAACAGAGATGTTTCATGTTTTCATAGTTAATCTTCCATTCAGCCATTGTACTTTGAAGTTCTCTGAAAAACGAAAGTTACTTGTACACCCTTTAGACTGCAGCAGCTGCAACACTGAGTAGTGAGACAAAGGGACTGCTCTACAGCCATGAGATCGGAGAGACCTGCATCTGTTTGAGCCTGATAACCCATTCTGCCATTTAAGCTCCAATGTTTAACAGACAACAGATTTACCAAGAAAAAAATGGAAGCCATACAAGTGAGAGACTCATTCTATAGAAAGAATGAGTTGCATACAGGAGTAGGCATTAATTTAAATATACCTTGACATCAGCTTTATTGAAGAGTGTCTGATCCCATGAAGTTGTGATACTCGTGTCAATAGGTTTCAGGTCTTGATAATAAACAAAGAAATCTTTTATATTAGTTCCTGTTTCTGGAAGACCATCACCTCTAAAATTCTGAACTTAGTGAACATGTGAACTTAAATGCTGCATACAAACTTAGGAACTAGCCTTTTTAGTGCTTTCATCCAATCCCAGCACATGCACACCAGAGATACATACAAGCCAAATATCTACCTTGCCAAAGAAGGTCAGAAGACGTCCTTACCACATTTAAAAAGTAAATACATTTACAAAGTAAATGCATTATGTTAATATCTGAGCCATCCTGCATTTATTCTACCAATTCCTGTAATAATCACTGTCCTGGGAGCACACCTCCCAAAGTGAAGACTAAGAATGCATCCACTTTAGGTGCTTCAAGAACTAATTTCCAAGGTAAGATGAAGGCATTCAGTCATGTGTGGACATTCATGCTTTCTGTACAAGCAGCTTTCTAACACAAAGTAGAGAAGTGGCTTCGTTTACTCCATCAACCATAGAACCAGATGGAATGCCAACATAAAAATTGCCAGCTTGCTACCGCAAATGCTGCACGGACAATAGGTTTTTCATACATCACTTCTTTTAGTCATTGTCTATATTTTGCAGTTCTTGGGTTTCCAAGAGATGAATGACAGATGTAGCAAGTAGATTTAGCTGCCAAAACAAATATCGGTCACTCCATTCATTGTCCAAAGCCTTTGACTAAACAGATTCAGGATGTCAGGGCAAGGTGAAATTCCACTCTACATAAGGTATGGTAGATTTTGCAATATCTGAAAAAAAAAGACAGTCTGAACATGAAAATCACTTTTAAAAAATTAATTTTCAATCTGCCTTTTGGCAGTACAGATTGTAGAAGTTAAAAGACCAAAAGGGCCTTTCAAGAAATTCACATTTTTGCTAATGAAGATCATTCCTTGCAACACACTTTCCCCTCATACACTGTTGTTTCCAATCTATGTTTATGGAACAGTTTGGATCATCTGCACAGAAAGGTCTGTAACAGATATATCGGATCACACTTTTCCTCATAGTCTCACTAACCTTTCCCATTTTCATTATTCAACTCTTTAATATTCTAAACACTAGTTTTCATTTTACTAGTTACTATTTAAGATTGAACACCTGTACAAAGCTATTCCTTTTTAACTTACTCGGTAATACATAGGTTCAGTTGGGCAGAAACTAAAATTAAAGCCAAAAAGGTGTGGAAACAGAGAGCACAAAATTCATTATGCTCTTCACCAACATTTATAGGTGGCTAGAAGTAGAGAGTGAGAAACCTCCAAGCCACATGTGACCCAAAAAGCTAATGAGAAGAATACTTGAGTTTTCCTAGAGCTATGCAGAAAGATGCCATTACTTCTCTTCATGAAACTGGTAACTGAAGAAAAGAAAATATATTAATTTTGCATCAGAGGTGATTGTGCAATAGTCAAACTTAAGGATCAAGAATAAGAGGATAAGTGGCTAACAAAAGAAAACCAAATTATTTTCATATTTTCATTTATTTACCTACTGGGGACATGTAAATGGAGAAAATACTTCCTTCCAATTGATTTGATTGCTTTCCTCTTGTAGTGCAATTTGCCTCCCTTTTACCTCCTAAGCAAGCAAAAGCTGTTTGTCAGGTAAGCCTGAAAATAAAGGAGCTATTTTTCCCTGTTTATCAAATGTTTTATGCAATCTGATGATAACTCAGGCTGTTCCACTAGGATTGAAGAATACAGATAGTGGTACAATAGCAATAAAACCAGCTGATACAATGGAAGGATTGTCAGTGGGATTTGCACACAGGAAAGGTCTCTAGCTACAAGCAAAATACCCATTTCACTGCTCAGATCCATCTTATTACCTGCCAACAAACAAAACTGCCATGAAATCTGGAAATACCAGGTTTGGACAGCATGCTGTAAACAACTGCTTCCCTCATTCAAGACAGAACCTTGGGAATTCTTTTCCTGTGATGTTTCATAAAAACAAATATTGAGGGAAATCAGAGATTTTTAACAAGTCTGCCTCAAAGTATTGAACAATAAGCCTCTCATTTAGGCTCCTCTCTCTAATTCCTAGGCTGACAAGTGTATCTGGTGAATTAATGTTGGATATGTGAACAATAAACACTCTAGGCCTTTTCTATTGCCTCAGTGATGCAAAGCTTAATGAGATAGTTAACTAGGCATATGGCTACTTTGCATCATTGTAGGAGCAGAAAACATCTGACGTGCACACTGCTCCGAGAAATTTAAAAACGATCTAATTGTTGGGAGCTAATCTCCCTAGATGCAAACAGCAAATGGTTAGAGTTCTAGAAATGTAGAGAATATGACAGGTTTTTCATTATTTCTTATAAGTATCAGCAGTTATAAGCAGAAGATTGAATATATACAGTGATTATTTTTTTTTCTTGTAGACCCATCAGTTAACAACTCCAGTAGTTACCACTTTTGGAAAGAAAATTCCAGCTTTGAAAACCATTGTAAATAATACTGGAACACCATCAAATGTAAAAACAAATTAATAAAACCTGAAAGTTTGAGAATAAAATTTTTAAAGGCTGAACATTATTAATTTTAATGGTGAAAAAGAATGTTTGCTTTTCAATGTTGAAATTTTCAGACACTAATCTAATCACCAAGAGACTAACAAACCAGAGCAGTTTAAGACAACACAGCTGATCCTCTTTATCACTTGAAGCTGTAATCTAAAGGATCACGATCTTCTCTAATGTATTCATTATTTAAATTTATTCACCAAATAGGTTTTATACAAAGACACTTGGTCTACTGGCAATTTTCAATCAAATCTCTGTGAACATTAAATATTCAGAACTCCAGCTCTTTTGAACACCGAATTTGTACGGTTTACTTCTGCTTTTTCTCTGAAGAAAGATAATACTTAAATTACATTGCCTGTTTTGAGTCACTTGCCTTGAAACTTGTAATTCAAGTTTATTGCTATTTGGAGCAGTATTTTTCAATTTTCCTTATCAGTGAATGTTCCAGCCCTCGTGTTTGTTTGCTAAGAAAGTCACAGGAATCGAAAATAATCAAGAATGTGAAAAAAGAAGTTTAAAATCTGAACGCCTGTGCGTCAAAAGTTGTCTAGCCATAAGTAGTATCATTTTTAACATTTCAGAAACCACAGGCATATCCCAGAGAGCAGAAAAGACATTAATGTGTCTAGGTGGTGGTTCATGAGGAAGGGCCTGGCTTCCACATTTTACCATGGACCATAAAATCCAGTCCAACTTTTATCCCCTCCTTATTAATTTTTATTATTTTAATAACAAAAATAAGACTGTTGTCATTTAGCTACCTGTATTAGTGCTTCCAATGGAATCTTCTGTATGCATAAGAATGCCACACAGGTTTTTTACCACACAGTGTTTGTTTCTGCCAAATTAATATGATTACACAACTTGAACTATACATAATCTAACTGTAGCTGTCATTCTTACAGTACTGCAGGCATTACAGAAATATTTGTGATTTAGGAAGGGCTGGGTTAACTATTCTAATGCAAAAAAAAAAGTGCTCCAAGAAAAATAGAGGAAATTGCAAATTATTTCTTTTAAATTTTTGAAATGAAATCAGTCAATATCAAGAAACAGCTAATGGTAGTACATTAAATAATGGCAATAGGCATTCTCTGTTTTATCAATTAACTGTTAACTCCAGGGAATTAAACTCTAGTACAAGGCTATTAGCAAGTAATGCAGCCCAACAAAAGATGACTTCTTGAATAAACGGTGCTAAAATCTCATATATCACAAACAAGCCCATAAGATCTTTTGGGCCAGGTCCACAGACAAGACACCTTACAGATCTCAGTATGGTTAGTTCTTCAGCATTTATCTATACTATTTGTTTTCTATGACATTTGAACAAGAAATGCAAGCAGCATTCCTCAGCAGACACTACAAAGTTTGAATCCCCTTTCAACGTCACTTCACACTGCAACCACTAAAACGAACCCACTTTTTTCCTTTCAAAATTACACAATGAATAATTGGGTTTAGCCAAGTCCTGTCTTCATTATAAAGTGGCTTCTGCCACTTCCTCTCAGTAGGAAATGATCCATGTGACGTGAAGCCTCCAATTCACATCTTTAAAATAACATTTCTACCCTTTAATGTGAAGTGATCCTCAATCATTTCATGAAGATGAAAGGAAGTTGAAACCTATTGCAGCTTTTTATTCTCTTTCCTATAATTAACATTTACCTATTCCAGCTGACATCTTACATGTAAAATTCAGAACAGTCTGACATGAATGAACAAGTCAACTTTATAAGAAAGTTGTATGTAGTACGTAAGAGAAATAGTCCTAGCTTCCTCCCTGGAAAAGCAGAATCTGTAATACAGAGTAAGGAAAATCTTATTTCAGTGGAAATGAAAAGAAATAAATCTTCTATGGGAAAAGAGGATTTGCTCCTAAACTTAAAGAAAAACATAAGGCCACCCTGCACTGAAAAACAATAAAAACTTCAAGAATTAAGGTGTCTAGTTCGAAATGCCTACATCAAAATATCTTAAAAAGAAAAGCAGGATCTGGAGTCAGAAAAATGCCATTCTAGGGATTACTGCAGTAAAGCACCCAGGCAAAGAAGAATTCACCCCTGCAGCAGGAAAAGGTTAAGATAAAAACAAAACTAAGAATCACAGAAGCAAATCCCCAAGAACACAACATGACCAAACATTCATAAGAGCTGTAAGAAGTAATTCACAGTATGTCACACAAAGCACAGCCTGTTCTGTTCTTTGTCAGTCCTCACTGCCAGGATAGAGACACCATGACCACCCAGTCAGGGCTCTGTCGTTTTTATTCCAGTCCCTCCATCATCAGCAGTCCAGCTGTCACAAGTGACTCTTGCCTGATATTCAGGGTAAGGTACAGGCCAAGGACTCACCAAGGTGGTGCACGTAAGAACAGACCTAGGCACTTGTGTGAAGCTACCTACGGCAATGGGTGGTGGGGGCACATGGACAGCACAAGACCTGCCACCCCATTATGTCACCTGGGTCAGGAACAGAGGATGTGGCGGGTCAGAGCATGCAGGTGAAACCCTCTGGTTCTGTGTGCCACCACAACACACTTTGCATGGCTTCCCTGGGGCACTTCTTCCTCCCCTACCCCCCTGGGGGCAGGAGCTCCAGCTTTTAACATCTTCCTGAATTAGAAGCAATTGGGGTGCATGCATTATAAGAGTGAGCAGTGTACTTGCCAAAATTACTCTTTGGAGTCCAGGATAACTGTTCACAAATGTGAGATGAACCAAGCTAGTGGCCTTAGGTTTGAAAACTATGAATTAAAAAACCCAAATGCTTTCATTTCCACAGTTCCAAAATTAAATATTATTCCATATCAAAATGACATTTCCTTCAAAAATGTAGCCAAGAACCCTTTCCATGCAAGAAACACCCCAAACCAAACCTATCATCTTAAAACAACTATTCAATTTGATTTTAAGCCATGCATCTTTTTTCTCTTTCACTGGGGGGGGGAGTGGAATAATTATTTTTGCCTGTTTTTTTCATTTAGTCATAAAATTGGGCAGAAAAAGCCTTACAACGCTGGCCACTGGCAGCCTACTCATGAAAGGCATACACTGTCTCCTTCCAGACATGCACCAGCCTTTTGACTTTCCAACTGAAACACTTGATCCTAGAAATACTTCTGGCAGTAATGCACACAACATACTTAAAAACTGAAGCGGTGGAAATGAAGAACTGAAAGTGCATTACAGATTGCCTTTTCACCAACGCAGCTACTCTAGCAATTGCAGTCAGGGAGACCTGTAGAAAACTAAGTTTTGACAGCTGACTGCAGGAGGCAAAAATCTATGTTTAGGACATCTAAAAATTATCAGAAGTGTTATCACATTTAAAAACCTGTACTAGTGCAAAGCATTTGAAACTGTTCTGCAGAACATCCTTCTGCCTACACTGGGGAGGTATGGATTTGACATATGGACCTGACAAAGTAGAGGGCTTGGAACTAGATGATCTTTAAGGTCCCTTCCAACCCAAAACATTCTATGATTCTATGACCCTATGAAAAACCATTAACCACAGGATATTACCACATGCCAAAAGGATAATGCAAAGCTTTAAATAACCAGAGCATGAAAATATGCTTTCTGTTTGCAATGCTATGTCACCTTACCCCTCATTTAACATTATACAAATCATAAAAAACAAAAGCTGTTTTATAGTACAAATAAACCTACTACATGCACATACATTCACACAGATGCTCAATGACCAGCATTCCGTATACTTCCTCAGAAAACTTGCTTCACATTTTCCCATTCTGAACAAAATTAAGTTTTCGTGTATTTATGGAAGTAGTATTATCATGCTCTTCTCAAATTCTGGAGTGGACTGGAGTGCTCAGAAACCTCCTAGAAAAATATTTGCAAGGATTGAGAAATAACCTCAGGAAGCTAGACTGACACTCTTGGAATGCAAAGATCAAGGGTTTCTTTTCACTGTTTTTATTATAAACAAAAAACCCACTACAACTGTAGTGGCATCACTGGGGGAGGTACAGGGAGGAGATGAGGAACAGTTGGAAAGCTGGAAAAAATACAGACAATTATTTGAAAGCCCTAAGTATATGACTCCTGTACTTCTCACATCACTATGGCAATGAATATATCCCAGGCCTTTTCACCAGGAGCTTTATTTCTATCTGAATTAAGTAATAATATAAAAAATTTTGGAGGCTGTTTGAAATGCCTTTGTGAATTAAAATGTGAATTTCAAAACATTTCCGCGTTAATAAAAGAAAGAAAGCACAAAACAAAATACCAAAAGGGGGAAAAAAAAGGGGGTGGGGGAAGAAATAAAATGATCTCTGCTTTCTGACCATGCAAACCATTGGAATTGTTTCATCTTAAACATTAAGAGCCACAGTCATTGCTAGCATGTAGAGATAAGACATTTACACCTCCACATGAGAGCTCATACAAACTGTTTCTTGTTTATATCCCGATTAGGAGTTCACAGCAGTCACCAAGATTATTTCACTTCATTTGACTCCTTCCCTGTTCTCTATGGCTCATTTACCAAGTCCCGTACGAGGCTATTCATGTCCCTTGAGAAGAGCCAAAATTAGGATTTGTACTCACAAAAGCTGCAGCCAGATAACAAAGTGGAGCCCTCACGACCACAGTGCCAGTTCTTTCACAGTGCTTCACCAATGCTCTCACTAAGGCAGAGGCAGCCTTCTAAGGCAAAGGGGTAAAGCAATTTTCCGTGCTGCTTCCATGTTACTGCTTTTCCTACCTCTCAATCTATCAAAGACAAAAGGGGGTGTGTTAACAACATGCTGGGGACAAACAGCTGTGAGGTCTACATCTTTGGTTCACAAGGCGTTCGTTGTATCCCAGGTTTTCCAATACAGCCTTTCTGTTGCAAACAATCATAAAAGTGAGAGTGCCTGAAGAAACAAAATACATCTGCGTGAAATCAAAATACATCCCCAGCAAGCTGTTGAAACGCATGTTTTTTCTCATAGACAAGAGCATGCAAAAAAACCCATGTATGACTGACAATGATGAGACACTGGTTTTGTTTTTCAGTTATTTCTCTGAAAAGAGGCAAAGAGAATCTCACTGTATTCCACGGGAAATGTATAAAGGCAGTTTCCTTGCTTTCTCAGCTCCAGATACTGTTCTGAAAACTGAAACTTCCACTTTATTTTCTGTAAGCGACTTCTGCTAAGTTATTGTCAGCCTACTGTCAAACCATATACTTACTGTGGCTTTGTACAGGGTAAAACTTAATTGATACAGGAATGAGCTACCCAGTTCTATTCCAAAACCTGATATAGTAGAAAAACCCAATAAATAAGCAATAAAGAATGGTTTAGTTGGTTCAGTTGCTTTAAAATATTCACAGTTGTTTTGTATTAGGGTTTGTCACAGTTCCTGTTGATAAAGCTTTTATTCATTGCAGAGAATACCATTAAGACTGCTGAAGAACCACACCAAAATTACTTTCTGACACATGCTCACATCCTGCAAAACTAAGCAAGCACCAAGAGTGTTAGGAAAAGGATAGTTACAAAATTTCTTTCAAACAAAAGAAGAAATAACCCACGCAACAAAAGTTTTCTTGTGTCCTTTCCTGGTTGAGAGCCACCCTGCTTGGATGAAGAACCCCCACGAGCAAGAGGCTGAGGTGCCCACGCTCACCGGGTACCACTGCCACCCTGCTCTGCCTGGCTTTCCAAATGCTGGATGACTGAGCCACTTGCTGACAAGGCCGTTGTCCCTACCTGAGCCATGGTCCCTCTTCACAGCTCCTACCTTACCTTGCCCTTGCAGAGCTGCCCCACTCCTGCCATTCTTTGCACTCTGGGCTAATGACCAGCTCTTCAGGTGTATTCCGATGGCCACACTGGCTACTCTGAAATAATACAGATTCTTTAGCATACTTATCATTATGGCAGTGTAGTTTCTGCTGCAAAATCTGTGGAGACTAATAGTAATTTCTACATTCCTATTCTCAGGGAAAAAAAAGCTATTCTACTGATAAATGGACAGGTTTTACAAGAAGTCAAGGAGAATGTAAGAGCTCGTTGATGGGAAATTACTATGACGGAAAGCTAAAGAAGGTACACTGTAACAATCAATCAAAAATTTGTAACAATCAAACTTTCAATCGGGGCTTGAAAATTCACAAATATTCGCTACAAAACCTGCCCCTTACTGTCCCCAAAACACAATGGAAACATTGGAGAATATTTATTCCAATGCAACTTTTTTTATTGAAGTTACAGAACAGACATTTTTTTCCAGTTAAATGTTACAAGAAGAAAATAATGTATCAGGCATAGATTTTTTATTTTTTTTTAAACGTATTCCCATCATCATACTAATACTGCTTCTTTTCATTCTACCTTTAATATTAGAAGTCATAACTGCTCTGAGATACTGCTCTCCTGAGCGAGTGTTAAAACAGTATTACTGTCTTAACTTCATCCGTAAAATATGAAATGAACTGGAATTGTAGCATAGAACACTGAGCAACCTTCCAGAAAGCTGCTCAGCCTTTAGTTTAAGCTCTGTGCCAATGAGATCTCTGCACTCATATCACATACTAAAATAGACAATATATGCCATACTTAATAAAGAAAATTAAGAACCACACAACTACAACTAATAAAGTATTCTTTCACATTTCTTTGGTTGCAACCAAAGAACAGAGACTTCTGGCACATCATCCAACAATAAATAATAGAAAGAAATATCTAAACTTGGTATGATTCATTTGCACATAGATCTGGGAATGAAATCAAATACAAGTTATTCTGGAAGGAAATTAAAGACAGAGTCAGTCTGAAGAATTTAAAAATAAGAACAGGAAACAATAAATGATATTTAATCTACACTAAGACAAGTAAATACAGTAGTGGAGAACGCAGAAACATTTTCTCAAAGGCAGAGAGACAGATAGAAGTAAGTAGTATTTAAAAGGGACTATAGCTAAGGACAAGAATATCATTTTTCATGTGTCTAGTCAGAACCAAACCAATGTGCCTGCTACAGAATTTCTGGACATCCATCAGGCTGCTGTGTTTGGGTCCTAATGTGTTCTGCTCTTAGGTTTCCTTCCTTGGTTTGAGTAGCTTCCAGCATCATCTCCTTCTCTGGCCTCTCTGGCAGAGTTGCCCCATCTTGTTTAGAATCAGGACCTCACAGATCAGGTTCACTGGATTGAATACTGGCTCTCCAAAAAGTCCCACCAATTTACAAACACTTGTAGCCTGAATTTGGTGTTAGGATGAAGCTAAGTGGCCAAGCCACTTGCAAAGTTCAACACTTTTCTCCTTCCTGGTTTCCTCTTCCCTGCTACAGGGTTCAGCTCCTTCCCTTTCACTGGTAACTAGAGCCTATCAAGTGAACTAACTGAACTGCCTAACAGTCAGAAAACATAGGGGGTGACAGGACAAAAAAACAATCCACAGAAATGTTGCCAGTCAGTGAGCTGAACCAACTAAAGGTGGGGATCCAAATAGTGCCAGAGGCAGTACAAAATAAGCAGCAGAAATAGATGGGGAGTACAAGAAAAGTGTCATGCAGAACCTTCTCCTTTTTACCACACCAAGTTAAACTGACTTGACCATATCATATAACTTCACCCCAAAGAGCTTTCTGATTTATTATTTACCTCTCCGAGGACATATGATATACAGGCTTGTAAGGGTTTTCAATGCAGTACAATGACTTCTTACTTTAAAACACACTAAAAAGATTTTGATAAGGTCAGGAGATAATTGTCTCATTCTTGCCTGTTTTTTCCTTAAACCAAAGTTTAAGGGAATGTGCATTCCCCCTGAATGCAAGCCCTTTCCTATCTTTTCTTGTACACAGACTTGTTACTTGGCTAATTCTTCAGTCAAAGAAGTCCTATATATTTGCAGAGTAAAGACACACACCCCCTCCTCTATCCTTTGTCTCTTCAAATCCCTGCTATTCTCTCACCCCATGGCCAAACTGATTTTCCAGATCTTCCTCTTTCTTACCAGTGTAATAAGGGAGGCAGCTTTGTTTGTTCCACAGTTTCTTCCAATTATATGGCTTAGATACTGACTTACTACACTTCTCAAAACTGCCACAGAGTCCCCTGTTATTGACAGATCTATGCTGTCATTATATAGGTGTTAGCACAAGCAGCAATGGACAAGTCCCAGACGGTCACTGACCATACCTCTGTCACCACTGACCTGAAAAATCACTAAGCAAGTAAGTTGTAGGTGTTGGGGTTTTTTTTTCCTAAGCCCTACATAGCTCCTATTTGTTCCTAGATGATCTTAAGATTCTTTCCAATCCTAACCATTCTGAGTCTATGATTCTATGAATGCTTTACTAGTGTCAGGAAAGATCAAAAGTATTACAGCGAAATCAACCAAAACAATTGATTAAATGAAGAGGTTGTACAAAGGCCAAACTACAAATGCCAAATGATGATTAGGTAGCCTGTACTTGAAGGCTGCAAACACATCTGGAGATAGAAATGCTGAAGCATTTGGTCTACCCCTTTCCTCCTGTCAGAAAGCAGTTGGATAGGTGCTCCCACTTCACCCAAGTTCAAACACAAAGGAAAAATGACAGTCTGACTTCTTATTCCAAGACTAACAAGACATCTGTGAATCAAGAATCCAAAGGCAATTTTTGGAAATACTGTGTTGGGATGAATGGTGAGAATAGGGTCTCAGGGGAATTCTCCTAGCTGTAGCCTAGAAAAAAAACTGGAAAGAAGTCTGAAGAAGACTTTGTGGGACTAAACATTGTTACACGTTATTTCTCTTGTTTATATTTCATTGTCCTTGTCAGCAGAATTCCTCCCTCCCCTTTCCTCGGTCTTGTATAATTTGATCTGTTGCAGACATTTCTTACAACCACATAAGAAGATTGTTTCATTTTATACTTGACATTTTCTTCCATCTTTAGATGTCATAGTATATTCTCAAAGGAGAAATAGTAATCTACTGTAAATTATGGCAATGCTGAATTTAGTATGGTGTTTGCCTGCAAACTGAAGCTTTGAACATTCAGGCTGCAATAGCGTGAGTTCTCTTGAGAACAGGTTTTTTTCTAACTGAACAATGGCAAGCAGTGAACTTTAGGATTTTCTCTCTAATCAATTTTTTTTTCTGTTACTCCTGAAATGAAAATGGGCTTTGTATTTTGTTTCTACGCAAGAAGGAAATTCCACAAATAAAAACCATAACTTAAGCATGGGCAATATGCAGGAAAGAATGAAAGGATGATGAAAATTAATGAAAATTCAGAAAGGGGGTTGGCAAATCAACCACATCAGCTGTGCTACTGATTTCATCTCTGCAAGTGTTCAGTTAAACTAGTCATATTTTGAGTATTTCACTGGGCTGCAATCTGATGCCAAGCTTCACCTGTTCTGCAAGTGACAACTTCTGCCTCGTTTAGAACCTCACTGTGCTGTTTTCTAGATCCTATATCTTCATGAGCCACTTCTGGGTAGTCTCCAGTAGGTGTATTACACTACGATCTGGTTTCTGATCCTCCCTTTCCCATTCAGGGCCACTGTGAGAACAGAAAGCTTGCTTTCATCTTGTCCACGCCTCTTCTCCAGGAGACTTGGAAAAATCTTACTTCAGCCAGAGCTTTGCAACTCTTCCAAACGTAGGACCTTATGCTGAATGATTTTGGCTCTTTGAACAAAGTATGTTATCACAGTTAGCACATGGCACTAGAAGGTCGGAATTCTATTTTTACCTTTGAAATTAACTTGTAATAGCTTTTCAGGAAAAAGCAAGGGCCAATTTTTTTTTTAACTATTATCTCTAATATTGGATGCCTATATATAGATGCATGAAGCCAGACTTTCTGAAGCAACCGGAACACATTTAAGCACCTAAATAAAGTTCAGATTTCCAGAAATGATCTGCAGCTGGAAGCTCTCAGCACACTCAACACACGAAGCTCTTGGAAACCTAGTTGATAGATTTGGACACCTAAACAAGAGCCGAGTTCTTCTAAAAATCTAGTCCTGGTTGTGACTACTAGCATCTGAATATCTACTCTGTGGTTTCTGACAAGTTGACTACCTACAACTCCCATGGACTGTGAATCCTTATCTTCCCTGAAAACCAAACTTTAGGTGCTTTATAGATCCAAACCAGAAAATTCACTTGTGCACTTTTTAATTGAAAATATTCATCTCTGTTGCCACAGCACAGGACTTAATTTGTTAATGCTTTTTTAAAGACTTGATGCTCCAAGGTAGAAATCACAAAGGATGTACTAAAACTTATTCATAATGCTCTCTAAAAATAAGCCATGCTTTCAGGGCGCCGGAAGTGTACATTTAAGTTAAACCAGTTTTGTTAGTGGAAATACCACTATATTCTTGGGAAGAGAGCAAAGAGGAGAGCCTTCTACTGGGAATTTCTGGCTGGATGTGATTATGAATCATTTTATATATACCATAAGTACTTCATGACTTTGAAACGATCTATTTTTTCAATTAAGATGTCAATAAAAAAATAAGCAATTGATCACACAGAGTTGATCTTAAAAAGCACGAACATGAACCTCAGTTCCGTGTTGACACTTTATAGCTTATTTTTCAAAGACTTTTGTTTCCATCCTCAAAGAATTAACATTTTCTTCAATTGTCACTGCACCATAATGATGATAGGACAAAACAAGTATTTTTTCATCACTCATGAAGTTGTCTTCAATTTAGCTTGTGCTAAAATAACCCCAAAACTGAAAAGGATGTTTCCCATCCATGCTACTGCTTTCATATCCAGCCCTGCAATGACTGCTGTGATAGTTTTGTATACTAGATTTTGAAAGCATAGTAGTGGTACAGTTCTAAATAAATAACTTGCATTTTTTAATGTAATAAAAAGTAAGAGCCTTGCACCATTTCAATCTCCTCACAGCATTTTGCAACCAAAATTATGACTTTTTCTTTTCCCTGCAGGTGAGGAAAATATCTAACATACTAATGAATCATAGCCTAGAATATTTTCTTACTAAAACAACTCGAAGCACTTCATGAGAGCTGATGAAATTGCCTCAAAAATAACCTCCTTGCAAGATGTAAGCATTATACCTGCTGTAAATTGAACTGTGTCACTTCAAATGCATTAGGATATGCCAATTAGGAGCCAGGCAGTAGAACATTTATTCACTACAATATCTTTGATGAAGAAAGAATTAAAAACAACCAAAAAAAAAAGTTTACACAAGCCTCCTCTAACTCTCCCACTGCTTCAAACTACAAATTAAGCTCCCTATATTGTGGGTTTTTTTTCTTTTAATTAAAAAAGAAAAAAAAGGATCAATTCAAATAGATTGTAAAGACTGAGTATCTTTATAATTCCAAATATATCTGGGCTATACATTTTAGAACTCCTGAAATAAACTCGTCTTATGTACTTGATTACTTTTTCCTTGTATATACCTATTACATATCATCCTGAGAAATCTGCTGGGATATATATTCATCAAGCATATACAGATTTTTCCCTTTGTGATGGCAAGCAGTTTTCCTGAGAGCAGAGCTGAGGTCTGGGGGCAGTGTTAGGGTTGGGTTTCGGGGTTTTTGGTAGTGGTGGTGGTTTATTGGGTTTTGGTTGGGTTTGTGGGGGTTTTTTTTGAGTGGGGTGTGCGAGGAACAAATCAGATTACTAATTTCAGGAAAATTACAAGGAAAATGTATCTGCATAAGAATGTCAACATTTAAATTCAGTCTCCCATGGGAAAATGTATACTCCTGTGATACCAAAGTGATGAGCAGACATATTTCAGTACAGTACAGTGAGGGACTGCATTCAGTATAGCTGTAAATTGAAGCAGCACAACTGACATGAAGACATACACACATTGGGTTTTAAACCCCAAAGGACCACAGTTTTTAATATTTTGCAGAACAGCAGAGAAGGCACAACCTGGAGAGAAGGGTGCCTCCCTGTGGCAAATGAATACAGTAGAGACCAGGCAAACTACTGACACTTAGTTCCAGTTTCTTTTTTCAGCAGTTACAACACTGTGTTATGGGCAAAGGGATTACGCAACATGAACACAAAGACCCTTTGCTTCCAGAACTGTTTGAGAACATAACTGAATACCATTATAGTACCGTTACATGGACTCAGCTATAGCATCGAATACTCCTCTGAACAAGCTCTTCTTCTTTTGATGCTGTGGCAGAAAATTTCCAGAACAGAAACACAAACACCACCCCAAAACACACACACACAGAACCAAAACAAACAAATAAAATCCCCACAACCACACACAGAACCAAAACCCCTCAAATTTTTCCTAATTCTGAAACTGTAAATTTTAAAGTGTACAGTCTATTAAGCTCTTTATTTGCTTTAATTTTAATGACCCCAAGCTTCTCGCAGGGGAAAAAATAAAAAAGCTAATTTATGCTGCTCTCCAACTATTCTTTCTTGTTGCTCTCTTTCCACTCTTTACTTGTTCTTCCAAATCAGTT
>NW_009920128.1:0-2648 GCF_000696875.1 Nestor notabilis | reverse complement strand
TCCTGCTGAGTCCTCCTCTTGTAAGGACTCCATAGTGCCTTCACTGTAAGTTGAAGTTTTCCTCTTTTTCCATGTTACTTTTGAAAGTAACTCTAAAGTTACCACTCAGTAATAGTATCACTTCTTTCATTATTTTTTTAAATCTAATCTAGCCAGCCATATCTCTAGAAATAACTATATTGATTTTATCTGAATAAGGACTGCAACAGCAACAAGAAAGTCAATTACATTACTAAAATTGCATCATTGCATACATGCTGTTCAAGTATTTTCAGATGTTTCTTCTTTCAAAGCCAAATAAGTCTAAGAAAGACAATTTTTTTTAAGGGATTTTATATTTTTATTAGGTCTTGTCCTCTTTAGCTTGTTTTTCAACCACCTCCTTTCTTCAGTGGTAGAATGAAAAAGAGGGGATAAAAAATCAGACACCGGCTAAGTCAAAAGTTTTCTGGCAATTATGATATTTTTTCACAAAATACCCTTTTTGTTGGATTCCTTATTATTCAGGAGGCTTATTATTTTTAGAATTATTCATTCTTTCAAGGTAACACAAAAAAATGATTTCCTTTTTTGAATCTGTTTCTAGCTCAACCTGTCAAATATTTTCAAATACAACACAAAAGACTCGGGTTTCAGAGGTGAATGACTGATCCAGAACCACTGCACTGCCTAATGCTTTTTAAGAAGCCACAGTTTCACCCACCAGACATCACTGCAGCTGTTGCAACTGCTCCACTAAGTGCCTTTTCCTGTGACAATACAGCCCAGTTGTGTCCAAAGATTACATCTCTGCTGTCAGTCTCTTAATGCTATACCACCTATTTGGATGGCCTAAGACTACACACTCCCTTCCAGATCACTCTCCTCGTTCTAAGAATTCTGTTCATTCAACAATAGATACATACTCATGTGCACTTGTTCAGTGTGTGCAGGCCTTGCTCTCACATGTTTTCCTTAGCTACCACTTTTTCAACATAGAATCATAGAATAGTTAGGGTTGGAAAGGATTTTAAGATCATCTAATTCCCACCCCCCTGCCATGGGCAGAGACATGTCACACTAAACCATGTTGCCCAAGGCTCTGTCCAGCCTGGCCTTGAACACTGCCAGGGGTGGAGCATTCACAGCTTCCTTGGGCAACCTATTCCAGTGCCTCACCACCCTCACAGTAATAGAAGAATAAAAACCAAGGAATTAATCCTTCTGTTTGACTGTGGACCTATAAATTGACCAAGAGCAAATTTGACATTTCTAGATACATGTTTCTGTCTCAAACTCTGTCTACTCCTATTATAACATCAGGGCATGTCCCAATCAATAATGCTTTTTGGACCCCAGATCTATATAAATCATGTATTCATAGGAAGTAGTAATATAAAAATTGAAGAATTTCTTCATTCTGTTAAATCTAGAGGTCAACAACAGATAGGAGTTTTCAAAATCTTACACATTTTCACTCTTTTCACAGTTCTCCATTAATCTCTCATTTAGAAGAAAATTGAAACTAAAATGCCTTAGCATAACAGAATGAGAACAACGGAAGTTAAAGAAGGAAAAGATTTGCATTGAGTCATATAGTCTACCCCTGCAGATGTAAGATTGCTCCCTACAGAGCATTTTTAGTTAAAATGGAAAACTGCAACTTTCCAATTGAGTCCAAAAGGGAAATGTTCAATGGTTCTTACAGAGGAGCTTGAGCTGCATCAGTTTCCAACAGACATTACTCTATGTTCCAGGGAGGGTTATAAATAAAAACAAACTGCATTTCAAATGTGGGAGGAAAAAGTGCAGGCCCATCAGGTGAAGCAGCTGCAGATGCGTGAGAAGGAGAGGGATGGTAAGCCAGCAGGGTGGATTTTAAGCTGCTGATGGCTAAATATGTAGTCCCACATTGAAACCCTTACTGCTACCCACATCATGGAAATGAGGAACTGCATTTCTCAGGTACAAAATTAAACTTTCCTTTGGAAGTCCTCTGAGCAATTCTAGGGCCTGTCTCCATCAATTCCCTGGTCTATGCATAGGGATGTTAAAAACAGTTGGGAAAATATTCTAAGTCTCGGTTGACTTTACACCTACATTACCAGAATAGGTAATACACAAGCAAAGGCAGATACATGAGCTGTACACACACTGAGCACAAGCATGGTCTCAGACATTGTCATTGCAAGCTTTCCAAAACATTCAGGGATGTGGCTGTTCTGAGAGTTTCTAGTCTCAGACACAGCTCAGTAACTTTTATCAGAGACTGGTCTGGGTTAGAAGCAACCTTAAAGCTCATCTAGTTCCAACCCCTTTACACAGGCAGGGACATCTTCCACTAGATCAAGTTGCTCCAAGCCCCGTCGAACCTGGCCTTGAACATTGCCAGGGATGGGGCAGCCACAGCTTCTCTTCTATGCCAGGACCTCACCACCTGCACAGTAAAGAGTTTCTTCCTTACATCCAATCTAAATCTACCCTCTTTCAGTTTAACCCCATTCCTCCTTGTCTTATTCTTACATGCCCTGATAAAAAGCCCCTCACCCGCTTCCTTCAGGCCCCTTTTAGGAACCAGAAGGGAAAGTCTGCTAGGAAACAACCATAATGTTTACAGCAACAAGATAGCCTTAGATGTTACATCCTTGTCTCTAAATTGGAGAGACACC
>NW_009920127.1:0-2612 GCF_000696875.1 Nestor notabilis | reverse complement strand
GGTGAAGGCTCCTTTCTGAAAAGGAAGAAATAGTTGTGACCATACAAACTGAAGAATAAAACAGAAAAGAAAGCTTTTATGAAAAAGCATCAAGAAAGATTTGAAGACAATATATGAAAAGGGAGAGCCACAATGGGCAGGAGAGATCACACAATGAACAGAATAGCACATCACCTGTGGTAATAAATAACATTGAATGAAGCAAGCAGTGCAGAAACACAAGACTCAAAGACTTACGTTAAGTGAGTAATAGAAGAAACTCATACAACGCTATCATTACACACAGCGCACACAGAAGCTGCCCTAAGACTACAATAATAATTACAGCAGTATTTATGACGATAGCTACACACTCAAACACATTCACAGAACACAAACACTCACAGAGAAGCCTGAAGCCAATTAACTGGCTATTTCCACAAACACTGTTTTAATTATTCAGAAATGAGCACACCCATAACAGAACGTGTGCTGCATCTGATGTACCTGAAGGCTGCTCCATTTTATGATCACAGCTAGGTAAGTACCCAGAGCTACAGGTTCCTCAAGTGACACCTGACACTTCCCCCCCAGCTCTTGGATCTGCCAGCACCACCCATCCCAAAGGATCGTGGCGGAACGTCATCTTCCACCTAAGCAGCTTGAGCACCAATCCAAACAGCTACACGTACAGGGATACAAGTCAGGCAAGGGAAATTTGTCATCATATTAAGAATCTTTTGCCTTAGGAGGAAAACCAGAAGTCACTCCCACATTCCCTTTAGGCATGATAATTTAACAGGAGCTAAAATTAACAGAAACCACTGGCCCCAAAATCAACGAAGTGCTTAGGTTCCCAATCCCATTCCTCTTCCTTAAACTCATACTGAGGTCTAGGGAGCATAAACACCTCATTAGGGGTAAGAGCCTAAATATTCAATCTGAGCCATGGTCCCCACAAAAACCTTCACACTCTCCTAAAACCAAGAAAGTGCATATACTTACTACCTTCACTTTAACTTCAATTAATAAACATGTACAGAGCAGAGTTTAAGAGATGAAACAAAGAGAAAAGAGTGCTAACCTGATAAACATGTCATCAGTCCCAAGGCAAGCATAGCACCAGCCAGTACAGTCAAACGGTTGTACCGCATTGCCATGATGGCTGCAATGAAGAAGGTCTTATCCCCCAGTTCTGACACGATGATGACCGATATAGCAGCCACAAATGCATGAATAAAGCCCAAATTAGTCTTGTCAGCTGACTCTTCATTGACAATGTGAACGGGAGCAACCAGCGAGGACCCCTTCTGTAGGGGAGGGGGAAACAACAAAAAACCCACTTGTTAATCAATAGGCTGCAACAATTTGTGAAGCTCGGAGCCTCATATCTCTCCCGTCATATGATGCTGCGTAGTGTGGCGTTTTGAGTACACACCTCTCATGCAGCATTAATGATCATTAACTAGTTACTGGCTGCAACCTACCTCAAATTGCTGCTTAGGCACTTTGCAAGCAGAGCAGATTGTGCACTGATGATTAAAACAGTACTTCACCATGCACTCTATTACCAGAACACGAGAACCACTATTACAACAAAACATGGGGAAAGCTGATTTAGTTCAGCTCTAATATCGTTGTCTTCAGAATGCCTGGCTGTTTACTTGATGACCTTCACCAAACAAGCAGTTTTCTGCTATAAGTATTAAGAATTAAACTCTTCAAACTAAAACTGGGTGATGAGGGTTAACTTAAGAGAAATACAAAGTACTTTTAAAACCTGTTAGAATCACTTTCTTCCCTCGCAGAATCTTGCATCTCAGCCACATTAAAACTTTGTGCAGGTTTGCATTAGCTTCTTTTGTACATGCTCTACGTTCATAGAAAACTAGCTTTAAGACTTCCAGCGGTCAAACCGGACTGTCACACTCCCCATGTCACTTACCGAAGTGTTTACTTTTACAGAGGCTAAGATATCTACCATCAAAAGCAAGGCCCAGAACAAGGAAGTCCGTGTTCTCATGCTTGACCAGAGATGGCTGAGACAGCTTGGTTCAGCACATCTACCAGCAGAGACAGATTGCAACGTGTTTAAACACGGTGACTTCCCAGCATTCCACTTCTTAGGATTGCTGTAAGTTTTTGGGTTGGGTATTTAAGTTTCCATGCTCTATGGGATACACGGTGACTTCCCCGACTTCCTTCACCTTTAGCAGTGCTGTAAATTTGGGGAGTTGGTATTTAAAACTTGACACGTTCTACATGCCACATCAAGCCATATGTTAGTGATTTTTCCACCCCCCTGCGTGATCATCTGGCACCAGAAGGTCCTAACAGAACACCATTTAAAAAGTTTTAATGTCAAGAAATTAACCTTAAATATTCAGGAAAAACTGGCAAGTTTTGAGTCACACCAAAGCCTGATTCCCCCTGCCTCTGTGAGGAAGACCTGGAGAGGTCGGTTCCCGCCCTCCTCCCCAGCATGCAAGCGAGCAGGGCACAGAATACTTAGGCGGTGAAAAAACCCACTCGCCCATTTTTCGCGTCGGACCTAAATTCCCCCGTTTCCTGCTCCAGAACGCAGGAGTCCGATGGACTTGCAGGCCAGGCCCGCCCCGCCGGCTGCGCTGCTG
>NW_009920126.1:8420-8671 GCF_000696875.1 Nestor notabilis | reverse complement strand
GCACCGGCGAGAGAGCGGGCCGGGGCAGGGACTGTCACTGGGGCTGTGCCTCGGGGTTACGCTGAGGGAGCAGCAGCAGGAGAGCCTCGTGGTGATGTGGGGTGGAGATGGGCTGGAGCACCCTGAGGAGAAGAACTTGGGGTGCTGGGTGAGGGGAAGCTCCCCATGACCCAGCTTCAGTGTGTGCTTGAGCCCAGAAGCCCGACGTGGGCTGGGCTGCACCCCCAGAGCGTGAGCAGCAGCTCAGGGCG
>NW_009920126.1:6593-8208 GCF_000696875.1 Nestor notabilis | reverse complement strand
TGGCTGCCCCATCCCTGGCAGTGTTCAAGGCCAGGTTGGACACAGGGGCTTGGAGCAACCTGCTCTAGTGGAAGGGGTCCCTGCCTGGGGCAGGGGTTGGAGCTGGAGGAGCTTTAAGGTCCCTTTAAACCAACCCAGGCTGTGGTTCCGTGATTTGGAATGGTCAGAGCCTTGCCCTCTGCGTGAGCTGTCACGGTGGATGTTCTCCACGCTGGGCCCCCAGTAGCAGCCCCCATCTCTGCTGGGTTTTGGGTTTTGGCAGAACCTGCTCGGGGTCCAGGCGGGTGTTCCACAGGATGTGGTGCTGTGCTCCTGGGCTGCTGCTCCCCTGCTCAGTGGCATCTCTGGTGCCATGGCTGCAGCTCGCTCAGGGTAGGGAGCCAGCAAGGGCTGGTCTGGGAGAAGTATCCCTCAGCTTGGATGGGAACAGCAGTGAGGACAAGCAGTACAAAGGTATTGCCTGGACATGGCACCTCAACCCTCCTTCCCCTGAAGGCCCAGAGAGAGCTGGTGGTAACGAGAGGCACAGGCTGGGAGTTCTGGACCAGCAGGAAGGAGACGAGGGTGTGAGCAAGCAGGTCCTTCCCCGAGGCTGCTCCCCGGGTTTCTGAGCTCCGGGTTGACTCTTTCCTTCTTTTCTCACAGGAACTGAAAGGCTTCAACTCGCTGGATGATCTTCTCCTTGTCAAAGGCATCACCACCCGCATCTTGGAGCTCAACAGCCAGCGGATGACTTGCAGGAGGAGACCAAGCAGTGAGGAAGAGGCAAGAGTGAGCCCTGGTCTGCAAGGGGACAACAAAGCTCCTGTGCCTGAGGTGGGACAAGAAAGTTTGGAATCCTGGAAACACAGAGTCAGACGGGTTGGGAAAGACCTATAAAATCATCTCGTGCAACCACTCCCCAGCTGTGCCACGGCCACCACTAACCCCTGGCACCAAGGGCCTCATCTACATCGTTTCTGAACACTTCCAGGCATGGTGATTCCACCACTGCCCTGGGAAGATAGAGGAAGGAGAGGTTATGGTGGGAAGTACAACCCATGTGCAGTGTGAGCACTTTCCACGCTGCCTACCACCTTTGCACTGTTGAGATGGGTAATTTACCTACTTGTTCCTGTCCTCTATGCCCAGGAGAGGAGCAAACCACCAGGGCTGTAAAAATAAATCAGTCATGGTTTGGAGGGGCAGGTGCATGGGGGCTCCGCACTAACCCCCCCAGGTCCCTCAGCCCTTCCTCATCACACTTGTGCTCCAGGCCCTGCTCCAGCTCCGGTGCCCTTCTCTGGCCCCGCTCCAGCACCTCAATGTCTCTCTTGCAGTGAGGAGCTCAGAGCTGAACAATGGAATTGAGGGGTAGTTTGATCTCGCTGCAGCTGCGGGGCCCAGATGTGGCCTGTCCTCAGCGTAGAGGGTGCCCCATGACCCCTGGCAGCACCTTAGCTCCAAAGTTTGGTCCCTGCTCCCCATCCTGGGCTCTGCTCCACACTGCAGAGGGCAGCTCCTGCACTCCTTGGCCCCAGGGCACCCCTGGAGCTGCACAGCCAGACCTGACCTTCCTCTTCTCTGCTGCCGGCATGGGCTGAGGACGAGGAATCTGCTGCGCTGCACTCGTGGC
>NW_009920126.1:6329-6575 GCF_000696875.1 Nestor notabilis | reverse complement strand
GTGCCTGGGAGCTGGATCGCGCCAGGAGCGGGAGCGCAGGGCCCGGGCTGGAGGCCGATGGCTCTGGAGGGCAGCGGGCGCAGGAGCTGCTCAGTTCCACAGGCTGCGGGGAGCAGGAGGAGGACGAGGAGGAAGAGGAGGAAGAGGGGAGCTGCTACAGCGAGGAAGGGGAGGATGGTGGCAACGTCTACTTCTACTACACCATTGGCGAGCGCTGGATTGAATACCTGCAGCGGACAGAGGGGG
>NW_009920126.1:5804-6120 GCF_000696875.1 Nestor notabilis | reverse complement strand
TCCGTGCAGATGAAGAGAAAGTCAGAGAACGGCCTCGATGGCAGAGCCCTGTCCCCGGGCAAGAAGCTGCGCAAGGGCTCTGAATACAGCAGGTGAGATGGGCACTGCATGATGGGTATGGAGCTCACCTGGGGAGGGGAGACTTGCTCTACCAGAGCCACCCTCGGCAATCTGGGTGTACCTCTACCAGTGTGGCTGTGCTGATGTGGTGTCTCCCCACTGCGGTGCAGAACACTGGGTCCCTGCACTCCCAGTCCCACCACCACCTTTGGGGACCTACGCAATGCCAAGGCAGGCCCGGCCCGGCGCCGCCGCA
>NW_009920126.1:0-5676 GCF_000696875.1 Nestor notabilis | reverse complement strand
CCAGGTAGGCTGGTGCCGAAGGGCTCCCACAGGGACCCTAGGAGCTGGGGGTTTGGTGGGCATGCAGGAGGGGAACCAAGCCCTGGGGAGTCCATCAGCGTGGAACCCTGCTCAGGTAGAGGTTTGGGTGGATGTTTGGTGAGGTTTTGCCTCAGGTAAAGCAGCACAGGGTGGCGTTGGCCCTGCTCCTGTTCCTCTTCAACCTGAGGGGTGTTGCTTTGTGCACCGTCAAATGACATCCATGTTCTCTTACATGAGTTCTGGAGCACCCAGCCCCATCTGTGGTTGTGCTCTACCTTGAGGTCCAGGTAGCAGAGCCCTGGCCTGCTCCAGGCATCCACTACCCCCTCATGCCCGTGCTGGTTGGTGTCTGTGGGGTTGGTGAGGGCTGCCGCATGTGCAGGCAGCATGACCCATGTTCTCTCCTCAGCGGTGGAGTGGCCCAGAGAAGCTGCTTGCCCTAGATGAGCTCATAGACCGCTGTGAGCCCTCCCAGATCAAGTACATGATGCAGGTCATTGAGCCCCAGTTCCAGAGAGACTTCATTTCCCTGCTGCCCAAGGAGGTCAGTAGAGCCAAGGGACACGCTGGGCACCCGGCACCAGCCATTGGAGCCCCTGGTGCCTTCATGACTCGGTGTCCCCTCTGCAGCTGGCACTCTACGTCCTCTCCTTCCTGGAGCCTCGGGACCTGCTCCGTGCTGCCCAGACCTGTCGCTACTGGAGAGTCTTGGCTGAAGACAACCTGCTGTGGAGAGAGAAGTGCCGTGAGGAAGGTAAAGCCCTTCATCTGTGCGGCACCAGAGAGCCCATAGCACCCAGTGTGTGCCCACCTGAGCTCCCCACAGGGGGAGAGCATGGCTCCCCCTGTCCTGTGACACATCCTGCTGCAATTCCCTCCTGCAGGCATCGAGGAGCCGCTGAACCTGCGGAAGCGGCGCCTGCTCAGCCCCGGCTTCATGTACAGTCCCTGGAAATTTGCCTTCATGCGGCAGCACAAGATCGACATGAACTGGCGCAGTGGGGAGCTCCGAGCCCCCAAGGTGGGTGCTTTGCGGTGTCCTGGTGAGAACCAGGCTCCGGAGCTTTCCCATGTGGGAAGCTGGAGCAGGAAGGAAGTAGCAGAGAAACATCCTCGACGATTGGATGAGAACAACAGTAGGAATTGTCAAAGTGCCTCAGGAAAAGATGGACAGGTGTGACCTGTCCTGAGGAGGCACCTGCCACAGGCATCCACCTGGAAATAGGTGCAGGAAGCTCTGCAGAGGGATCTGGACTGACTGGATCCATGGGCCAAGGGGATGAGGTTCCGCAAGACAAAGGGCTGGGTCCTGACTGGTCACAACCACCCCATGTTTGGGGCAGGAAAAGGACCTGGGGGGTGCTTTGAGGTCCTTTCCAACCCAAACCATTCTGTGAGTCTATGATTCCATGATGATCTGGGACAGAATGTCAGCTCTGAGCTCGAGGTGGCCTTTATAACCACAAGGGCCCGTCAGGTTTTGAAGTCCCTGGATAGCCCACTGTCCCCCAGCAGGAGCCACCAGATGCCCACACCAGGCTCTGAGCCTCACTCCTGGTGTTCTCCACGCAGGTGCTGAAGGGACACGATGACCATGTCATCACCTGCCTGCAGTTCTGCGGCAACCGCATCGTCAGCGGCTCCGACGACAACACGCTCAAAGTGTGGTCGGCTGTGACAGGGGAGGTGAGACTGGTCCTGCCTAAGTGGGGAACTGGGAGGGGAGTTTGTCTGATACAGGTCCTGGGTCAGCACCAGTGTGGCAGCAGGGCCAGGGCAGGGACTGTCCCCCTGCACTGGGCACTGGTGAGGCTGCACCTCGAATCCTGTGTCAGTTCTGGGCCCCTCACTGCAAGAGAGACATTGAGGTGCTGGAGCGGGGCCAGAGAAGGGCACCGGAGCTGGAGCAGGGCCTGGAGCACAAGTGTGATGAGGAAGGGCTGAGGGACCTGGGGGGTTTAGTGTGGAGAAGAGAAGGCTCAGGGGGGACCTGATCGCTCTCTGCAACTGCCTGACAGGAGGATGGAGCCAGGAGGGGGCTGGTCTCTGCTCCCAAGGAACAAGGGATGGGACAAGAGGAACAAGCCTCAAGCTGCCCCAGGGCAGGTTTAGCTAGAGCTGAGGAGCAATTCCTTGCCCAGAGGTTAGAGTGGCTATTAGGAACAATTCCTTCCCCCAGAGGTTGCTCAGGCATTGGAACAGGCTGCCCAAGGCAGGGCTGGATTCACCGTCCCTGCAAGTGTTCACAGCCCGTGTGGCCGAGGCCTCAGTGCCAGGGGTTAGTGGCGGCCTTGGCAGTGCTGAGGAGCGGTAGAAGCTCTTTGCCAGCCCAGTTGGTTCCATGATTTGTCCTGTCTCTGAGGAAATCTGACAGCCCCTCTGGCTGCAGGAGCTGTCTTAAGCTGTTAGTCTGATGGTGCAGTGCTGAATGAGCAAGGGTTGGCCACACACATGCTTTCAGTGTCAGTCAGCAAGTGTGGAGCATCCTCCTGGAGATGCAGGAAGGACGGGAAGCTTGGCTGGGTTCAGAGGACCATGTGATGGAGAGGACTGTGGTGGGGTCTGGCGCAGGGAGTGGATCACCGAGGGATGAGCCTCACCGATGCTGTGCCGGGGGATGTCCTGTGCTCTGCTGCTCCTTTGCCGTGTTGTGAAGCCTTTCCCATCGCAATGTCCTTCCCCATCCCACCCCTCACAGTGTGTGCAGACGCTGGTGGGCCACACCGGCGGCGTGTGGTCATCACAGATGAGGGACAGCATCGTCATCAGTGGCTCCACGGACCGGACCCTCAAAGTGTGGAATGCGGACACGGGCGAGTGTGTGCACACGCTGTACGGGCACACGTCCACTGTGCGCTGCATGCACCTGCATGGCAACAGGTATTGGCAGGCGTGGGGGGGCTCCAGCTGCCTGCTCTGCTGGAAGCGGTTGGAATTGGATGAGTTTTAAGGTCCCTCCAACCCAAACCAGTCCATGAGTCTATGATGTGGGGCTTGGGCTGGGCTGTGGTGTGGGCACAGAGGTGGTCGGGTCTTGGCTGGATCTCCCTCAGGAGGAGAAGCTGCTCCTCGGGGTTGTCTCACTCGGCCGAGACCCAGATGTGGTTGTGCTCATGTCTGTGCCCGCAGGGTGGTGAGTGGCTCTCGGGATGCAACGCTGCGCCTGTGGGACATTGAGACGGGGCAGTGCCTGCATGTGCTGATGGGCCACGTGGCTGCCGTGCGCTGTGTGCAGTATGATGGGCACAAGGTGGTGAGCGGCGCCTACGACTACACAGTGAAGGTGTGGGACCCCGAGAGTGAGAGCTGCACCCACACACTGCAGGGGCACACGAACCGTGTCTACTCCCTTCAGGTAACACCCCAGAGCCCCCATCCCTCCTGCTGACGGGCCCCAGAGACACATGGGCTGTGTCTGATCCCTGCAGGGGAGACCCTCTGCCCTCCACCCTGACCCCCCACACACGCACTGCAGGAACAGTGCACCCTGAGGAGAAGGACTTGGGGTGTTGGGTGAGGAGAAGCTCCCCATGACCCGGCTTCAGTGTGTGCTTGACCCCAGAAGCCCTGTGTGTGCTGTACTGCACCCCCAGAGCGTGAGCAGCAGCTCAGGGAGGGGATTCTGCCCCTCTCTTGCACTCTGGGGAGCCTTTAGAGCAGCTCCAGTGCTAAAGGGGCTCCAGGAAACCTGGAGAGGGGCTTTGGACAAGGGCTTGTAGTAACAGCTCAAGTGGGAATGGCTTGAACCTGCCAGAGGGGAGACTGAGATGAGCTCTGAGGCAGAAGCTCTTCCCTGGGAGGGTGCTGAGGTGCTGGCACAGGGTGCCCAGAGGAGCTGTGGCTGCCCCATCCCTGGTAGTGTTCAAGGCCAGGTTGGACACAGGGGCTTGGAGCAACCTGCTCTAGTGGAAGGGGTCCCTGCCCGTGGCAGGAGTTGGGACTGGAGGAACTTTAAGTTCCCTCCAACCCAACCCAGGCTGTGATTCTTTGAAGATGCTGCCAGTCACACACACCTGGATTAGCCGCAGGGGACACAAGGATGTCACTCAAGCAGCCGTGCCTCGTCCCTGCCCCCAGGCTGGAATTGCCCCTTCCCCTGGCTCAGGCTATGCTTGTCTCTGTCTCCCGGCAGTTCGATGGGACACACATCGTGAGCGGCTCCCTGGACACATCCATCCGCGTGTGGGATGTGGAGAGTGGGAACTGTCTGCACACCCTCATGGGGCACCAGTCGCTCACCAGTGGCATGGAATTGCGGGACAACATCCTCGTGTCCGGCAACGCTGACTCCACCGTCAAGATCTGGGACATCAAGACAGGCCAGTGCCTGCAGACGCTGCAGGGTGAGTGCTGGGACGGGGCAACTCCTCCCACTGTGTTCTGGGAGGGCACGTGTGGCTGCCAGATGGGGAAGGGCAGATGTTGCCCAGCAGCGGGGGCTCCCAGTGGGGTTGTGGTGGGAGCATGGGAATAAGGGATCCCGAAATCCCAGCACAGGCTGGGGTCTGACATACTGAAGAGCAGTTCAGCTGAGAGGGACCTGGGAGGGTTGGTGGATGAGAAGCTGACCATGAGCTGGCAGCATGCCTTTGAGCCAGGAGTATCTGGGGGTGCATCAGGAGGAGCATGGCAGCAGGTCGAGGGAGATGATCCTCCCTTTTCCTTAACCCTGGTGAGGTCACATCTGGAGTCCTGTGTCCAGTGCTGGAAAGATTCCAGTGGAGGCCACAAGGATGATCAGGAGTTTGAAGCATCTCTGATGAGGAGATATCTCAGAACTGTAAGACCAGATTATCTTCTAGTGGAAGGAGCAACTGCTTGCCCGGGCAGGGGATTGGAACTGGATAAGCTTTAAGCTCCCTTCAATGCAAACCAGTCTGGGATTCTCTTCTGTAAGGAACTGCTGGAGCTGGGCCCATTGAGTCTAGAGAAGAGCAGACTGAGAGGGAATCTCATCAATGCAGATCAGTATCTCAGAGGTGTGTGTCAAGAAGGTGGTGCCCAGTGACAGGATGAGGAGCATTGGCCATAAACTAAACCACAGGTTTCATACAATCATAGAATGAATCCCAGAACCACAGCCTGGGTTGGAGGGAGCTTAAAGGTCCTCTGGCTCCAACCCCCTGCCATGGGCAGGGACACCTTCCACTAAAGCAGGTTGCTCCAAGCCCCTGTGTCCAACCTGGCCTTGAACACTGCCAGGGGTGGGGCAGCCACAGCTTCTCTGGGCACCCTGTGCCAGTGCCTCAGCACCTCCCAGGGAAGAGTTTCCTTATACCTGACCTGAATCTCTCCTAAACACAAGGAAGAACAACGTGAGAGAGTACTTTCCACTGCGGGTGCAGAGCCCTGGGACAGGCTGCACAGGGGGGTTGTGGAGTCTCCATCTCTGAGACATCCCAGCCCCAGCATGGACACATTCCTGTGTGACCTGCCATGGGGAGGGGTGGACCCGGTGCTCTCCAAAGGTCCCCGCCTCCGCCCCCCAGCGATTCTGATTGTGATCCCTCTGCTCCCAGGGCCCAGCAAGCACCAGAGCGCCGTGACCTGCCTGCAGTTCAGCTCCAAATTCGTGGTGACCAGCTCCGACGACGGCACCGTCAAGCTCTGGGACTTGAAGACGGGCGAGTTCGTGCGCAACCTGGTGGCGCTGGA
>NW_009920125.1:0-1454 GCF_000696875.1 Nestor notabilis | reverse complement strand
GGGGACACAAAGAGACATGAAGGGTGATATGGGGACACAAGACGGGTGACACAACAGAACTGGGGGACCTCAAGATGCAATAGGGGTGACAAAACACCGTTGAGGGCCCCCAGGACACGATAGGGAGGGGAAAGACCACTTTGGGGGGACCCCAGGGCACCCCAAAGGGACATGGGGCAGCATGGGGGACCCCAGGGCATGACACAGGGACACAGCATGGTGCTGGGGTGTCCCAGGGGGACACAGGACAGTGTGGGGACCCCAGAGTGTGACATGAGGGGACAGGCCACATTTGGGGCACCCCAGAGCACCCCAACCCCGCCGCTCACCAGCATGTGGAGGTCCCGGCAGCACTCGGCCAAGCCAAATCCATTCTCTTTTCCGCCCCAACTCTACATGGAAACAACATCAACCCCCCCCAAAATCAACCCAAACTGTGAAGCGGACATTGGGGACACCCCCAAGAAGGTGGTGACACCCCCAAAACTGACCTCAGCCAAGTGCTGGAGGCGGGACAGGAGGGGGCTCCTCTTGTCAGAGCCCAGGCGGGTGATGTAGTTGGAGCGCTTGCTGAAGACATAGAGCAGGTTGAGCACGGCCAACACCACCTGCATGTCCGAGGAGGCCAACAGCGTCGTGAGGTGCTGTGACAGGGACAAGGGACAAGGAGGGGCGCTGAGGGACGTGTCCATGGGGTGAGCGCCGTCCCTGCGACATTCCAGGTCTCCAAAGTGGGAGAGATGTGGATTTGATGGGTAAGGAATGGGCTGATGGGCTCCGTGGGCAAGGGGAGATGGGTGGTGGCCCTCAGCGGGGTGGTGATGGGACTGGTCCTGGTCCGTGTGGTTGCTGATGATGTAGACAGTGGGATTGAGGAAAAAAGGGCATTGGGATTCAGGGGGAAGGATACTGGGATCAAGGGAAAAAGAGCACTGCGATCGAGGGAACCTTCAGCATGTTTGTGGTGACACTGAGCTGTGTGGTAGGGTTGACCTGCTGAAGGGAAGGGATGGGATCCAGAGGGGAGGGATGGGAGGGATGGAGGGATGGGATCCAGAGAGGAGGGATGAGAGCAATGGAAGGATGGGATCCAGAGGGGAGGGATGGAGGGATAAGAGGGATGGAGGGATGGGAGCCAGAGGGGAAGGATGGCAAGATGGGATCCAGAGGGGAGAAATGGGATCCAGAGGGGAGGGATGGAGGGATGGGAGCCAGAGCGGAGGGATGGGAGCCAGAGGGGAGGGATGGAAAGATGGGAGCCAGAGGGGAGGGATGGGATCCAGACGGAAGGGATCGGATCCAGAAGAGAGGGATGGACCATGAAACCCTCATGCAGTTCAACCAAACCAAGGGCAAGGTGCTGCCTTTGGGGCAATCCCAGATACAGCTCCAGGGTGGGACAAAGGACCCAGAGAAGGACTTCGGGGGTTGGGTGAGGAGAAGCTCCCCATGAG
>NW_009920124.1:0-15939 GCF_000696875.1 Nestor notabilis | reverse complement strand
GGCGCTCCGCTGCGTGTCCCCCGCCGGGGTGCTGCGGGGAGGCGGGAGCTGAGCGTCTCGACATCCTGATGAATAGGAAAACAACCTTAAGCAGATTATGCCTCTTTGTGAAGGACGGCGTCTTGTTTTACTATTATGATTTTTTATCCCTAATTCTTGAAATTGGCAGTAGTGGATTATAAAGCAATGGTGGTAGTGAAATACACAGAGCTTTTCCAGAGTTATGGTTTTATTCCAGTTTTCACGTTTAATCACAGTGTTTCAGCTGGCCGTACCGGGAGGAGTGTCAGCCCTGCCATGACCATCTTCCAGGGGCATACCTGCTGTCCCCACATCATAGCTGGCCACCTCTGCTGGGACTTCTATCTTGCAGTGTACTCAATGACGTGCAGGCTTTTACTGTCCTCCAGCCGCCGTGCAAGGAGCTCCAGAGGCAGGTCATTGGGAAGGTCTCTGTACACTTTGTTCCCTTCAGGTCCTCAGCAATGCCGTAACTCCTCCCAGCATTTCTCAAGGTGCTTGCATGCACCTCCAACGCCCTCCAACTACCCTGTCCATGACCTCGGATGCTCCCGTGCTGACGGATTGGCACATCTCACCATCACTCATCTCCTGGAAAGCTTTTCTGCCTTAGCACTGAAGAAATCCCAGTTTAGGCTACAACAAGAAGAGGAGAGACATGTAAAATGCAGATGCAGAGTGAGAAAAACTTAATAAAGTTGAAATACCAAAGAGAGCTAATTCAAGTTTTCAATAAATAAGGTTTACATTCCTCTCTCCTCCCTGGATTTAATTTTTGGCTGCCAGTATTTAACCAGAGAATTATTTCATCTTGATGATTTGATTTCCTGATGAAATTACAGTCTTACAGATTCAGATGTAACCTTGATTCCTATCAGGATGTCTACAGCTGGGTGTTTACAGCAAAAAAATGCTTCACTTCTCTGTCTAGGTGACCATGTAGGTTGTATGTAGGTGACTCCTGATCACTACATTTCAGGACCCTACAGAGTTTGTTCCACTAATTCCTATAAAGGATTTGAAGAGATTGGGAATTTCAAAAGAGAATGTCACTCGTGTCACTTTCATTTAAAACCTGATTATAGATGTATAAACAAACAAAATTTTCAGGCTCCTAGATATCTCATTTTTAGTTTCTCTGCTAGTCTTCATACTGAGAAGAGTTTACTTTTAAAAGAGTTTATTTTACCATATAGAAGATACAGACTACATTTCAGAAGGGTAACCAAATGTCATGTTCAAATTCTTCACTCAAACCAGTACACTAATTACAGGCTAATAGGTCAGTAATCGGCTTCACCATTTTATATCCTCTCTTACACTTCCTCCCTGTCTACATTGCTAACTCAGCGATGCTTCCATTTGTTTTAGCTGTGTGTATTTTAGCAGTTATAGCCTGTCATGTACAGCATATTACAATAATAATTACAGAGTAGTGAGGAAAAAAAGGATCTGAACTTGCCTACAGTATTTTAAGAGGCTGACAGTATTTGCCTGAAACATCGCACTGTGTTTTCAGGAGGTGTTTTGGCTGAGGAGTGCTAAATGGGTCCGGCTGACTCACAGGTAATTAGTGCAAGGGGATGCTGAGGTGGCAGGTCCGCCTCCCTAGGGACACCCTCTTCGAGGTGGGAACAGCAGCCTGGAAGTGGAAGGGAAGGGTTTGAGCTGAGCTCTTCATCCTGCTTGTCAGTGCTAATCACGCTAGTATGAGGAAGCTGGAGGAAGGGTATTGGCAGGGCTTGGAAAAGAGCGCGTTGCATTTTATGTAATAGACCATTTGTTGGAGCAGGTAAATAGAAGAAACTTGATTGCAATTATATCTTCAAAGAATAAACAGAAGAGGTCTTCC
Source organism: Nestor notabilis (assembly GCF_000696875.1). Lineage (NCBI taxonomy): Eukaryota > Metazoa > Chordata > Aves > Psittaciformes > Psittacidae > Nestor > Nestor notabilis. Next base: position 14,066 of record NW_009920124.1, on the reverse strand, counting down.
TTATTGCTGTAGAGGGCCTACTCTCAATGTTCATACCTGCCCGTTTTTCATATTGACCTAGGATATCCCTAAAGCACAGATTGGAAGAGGTGTTTCGTCAGACGCTGCACAGAGGTTTTCCCAAATCAGCAAAGCATGTGATAAACTATAAGAGTAGCATCTTCAAATGGGATCATGCATTTGCTAGTAGTTAAATGTCTGTGTTTATAAGCTCTGGAGTGTTTGCATTCTCTGTAGCTACACACTGCCATGGGAGAAAAAAAACACACACATGGGGCTACCTGAGGAAATCCAGGAATAACATGAAGATATTAAATCTATCTTTTTATAACTTCCAGAGTTATTAAAATTCTCATTCCACTAAAGTTAGGGGAAAAAACCCTCTTATTTTACTTACCCAAATAAGTGCTGTCTTTCAGTTAAAATATTTTTTAAGTGACAGTGAGGAGCCTACGGGAGAAGGACACTGGGAAGAGCAGTGCATCTATAATCCAGCCAAGGAATATATTAATCCTTTTTTGGGGACAGTATCTTCTCAGAAATACAGCAGGCAGTGTGGATATTACATTACATACTTTTGTAGAAATTAAGAACAGTTAATACATACAAAGATGCATCATTGTCCTCCTGCTGCTGTCAGCAGTAGCCCTCTGCTGAGCATCAGGGTATGCTAGGAAGACTGGCTCCCTATGGTGGAAAAAACCTGGAGCAAAAAGCCTGAATTTATTCTTAGATATCACTTTCTTAATTTACTTACAGAGACCAACCATGTAGCAGATGCATTGATAAATTGCAGACATACACTCTTGTCTTCCAAACAATAGGCCCACATAGGGGCTTTTTATTCCTGGAAGTGTACACTTTCCAAAGAATTATCCCCAAATACCAAAAAAATAGAAGTAAACTCTTTCTTGCATGTCACTGTTTGTCTCCAAGCCACGCTGTGTAACAGAACCAACATAGCAGTCTTCAGGTCTAAAATGTAAGTAGGTGCTAAGAAATAACTTACCCCATAAAGATAGCTCATGTTACCCAAGAGAAAACTTTGACTTTAATGCTTCTGTCCCCAACATATAAAATGGGGATAACAATGTCTTCTTACTTGTGCAGCATGAAGATGATTAACTACTATTTGTAAAGGATTAAAGACATTCTGGGCAGGCAGAAGCTCATAAAGAAAACTAATAATTCTGATTCCACTGTGGGGCTGGATTTCTGCACAGTGCCACCTCCTGAATGTGAGGAGAGCAATATTTCTATTTTTCTCTTTAATGCTTTTGGCTATTACATCACCAAATGAGTCAGGATTCTCTGGAAAAAAAGACCCATGATTCTGTGACTAACTGCTGCATCCACTCAGGGAGGATACAGCAAGGTTATGTAAACCCTCCCAGTTCTGGCACCACTCAACTGTTGAACTCTTGACCTTCCACTTCTCATGTTCTTTTAATCTATTTTTGGATGTGATTTCCCAGTTTGGGTTTTTTTAATGGTAAAATAACCCAGAGATCTGTCATATGGGAGTAGTCTGGTTCCATATGTATCCTTAGCAAAGACATATGCTAATGAGCTTATTAGAGAGTTGGGAGAGTTGTTTGGCTGCCTGCACTCCTCCTCCTGGAGGCTGCGGAGTTACCACCCAGAAGCAGTGGCTGTCATCGTCAGTCTGGGACAACAATTAGGAAAGCACAAAGTGCACATCTTACTGGCAAGTTTCCAGCTACCTGCTGCAGTGGAGTGCTGGTGGGTGGTCCCACAATTTGAGGCAGGTCCCCAAGTTTTCATAGATTGTCTTACCTTCTTTCCCAAAACTGCCCATTTCTACACATGCTCATAGAGGCTGTCTTCACTCTAGTGCCTGATCCATTCATCCCTGTCACGTACCTAGGGCCTTGAAGTACTGCTTTATTGATACTAACCCTATTTCTAATGACATGATGACTTCTGGGAAGAATTTCAAGTAAGGATTAATAAGATTCACATTTGCTTTCAGCACATTAATCAGAGCCTTTTCCACTGCTGTTATCTCCAAGGAAAATACATCCAAGCCAGCAGTGTGCTCATTGTGCTCTTTGCCCACACTGTGTGTGCTGGCACCTGCAAACGGATGTGATTCAGTGTGAATCTCCCACGAAGCAGCCATCCCCTTGACTGTCATCACATTGGCAGCACCACGGGCTGCTGTCGTGGAGCTGCAGGTCTGAATGTCACCGCCCTCATTTTGCCTTGTTCTCACCTCTCGTATTTAAATTGACTATTTTGTTGACAATGCCAAAGTGAATGTGCACCCTCATTGGCTTAATTTCTAACTGGGAGCTTTTTCAGCTTGGGAATTGTAATTGTGTTCATCATTAAAGGATGAATTCTAGATCCTTCAGCTAAAGAAAAAACAATAATCATTGCACCGTGCCATAGCTGCCTGTACGCAGACAGACCATGCTCATCATTTGGACATACCCTAGCTTGCAATGGAAAACAGATACAGGATGTAGTGAAGCCAGGCAGAAGGAGAAACAAATTAAATGCAACCACACTGCTTTCTGAGATAGACATGCACCCGCATGCTGAACAGATGCATCAGCACTAAGCTGGTGAGTACCCAAGTGAAGATCTAAACACTCTCTGAGACTGTTTCCACCCAGAAGGAGTATCTGCTCAGCACATGCAACCAAAAGGCTGGAACAGATAATCATCTTGCTGACAGTTCAAGATTCATGTGATTATCAAATCTAAATGGATTTAGATACAAGATTTTTAAAGACTTAAAAGAAGATTCCTCAACAAGCCTCCAAAAGCTGGAGCTGTATGTAAGGATAAGGCACAGTTTCCCATGTAAATGCAAAATTCAAGATGGACCAGACCCAGAACTGTTAATCCACTAAGTAGAACAGAGATAACATGTACCTATATGAATGCAAACCCCAAATGTATGAAGGTAAAAAACTAGACAAATGAAATTAGAAGGGAAACATGAATAATCTGATGGTTAATAAAGGGTACCCTGAATAAAGGCTTTGAATAAAATAATCATGGAAAGTGAAGTCATTGAGATCAAATGTACTGAGAAAAGAAAAATATAAAACATTGTGAAGGAGGCAGGAAGTGAGACCAAGAGTGAGATTTTGCAAGTACATAATATTAATGCACTGCAAAGGTGTGGAAAAAGAAATGCTGCTGTAAACCTCAGGCAACTTCAAGATACAAATACAAAATGGCATAAAAAAACCCTGTCATATATCAAACCCTGTGACACAAACAAAAAAACCCCCAGGAAATCAAATGCAAAACAAGTAGTAGGGCAGTAGTAAATATGTGAAGCGATAAAGACTTCCTCAGCGTTAAGAGATGAACTCAGTCAACCAGAGCCAGCTAGAGTACTGTAATGGTGGTAGAATGGAGTAAAATTCAAGCTGCCATCATTATTGAGTCCCTTGAGGGTGAGGGCAACACGGCTGTTGTGGGTGTCACCACGTGAACTTGGTATCAACTTGGGCAGGATAAGCATCTTTTGTTACACAGATTATGATAACTTTCTGCGCATGAGCGTTTTGCTGCACCCTTCTCTTGTGCACTTTTCCTACCCGACAGGATGCTCTTTCTTTTCAGATGCCTATGCTTTGCTTCTCTTCAGTGCTTCTTTTCTTTGAGAGCTTAGGAGGTTTGGTTGGTAATCAAGGTATCTTTGCCTTTTCAGGGGTTCCTGAAGCACTTCCTTGAGTGTGCTTCCACTTTTCCCATGCTATGACTGTGTGAGGAAAAGCTAGGCAAACATCATAGCCAGACAAGCTGCACATTTGCAGAAAACTGGAGTTCATGACTAAATACCTTCCTGGATGAGGCTGATCTACTTTGGAGAGCAGAACAATTTCCAGTGCTTCATGGCAAACAGCAGTAATGGCAAGAGCACTTGTGTAAGTCAAATGGCTCATCTGCAAGATTATGGGCCTCATATAGATAAAGAAAGTTGGGAATAGCATTTAGTATTCCACCTGCAGGAGTAACGCCTGTCAACAATAGGAGTGGGATTAGTTGAATCTACTGGAAGCAGATGCAACCTTCTGATGCACCATCAAGGAAACCACATGGCAGCAACTGGAGCTGATTATGGCCACAGCCTGTTTGAAAGAGTTCAGGAAGTGGATTAAAATTTGGCTGAAGACACAGTAGAACGCACTTTTCTGTTACATCTTTCACAGGCATTTGCTGAACTCCAAAGGATTATGTGCCAAAGAGGTAAAAGCAACAGAGCTGAATCTAAATATAATTTCTGAAGGGCTTTAATATTAGGTTTTTAAACTAGTGGACATTATTTGTACTGTTTCCCCACCACCAGACAGCAGCTGACCTCTGAAAAAAAAAGAAAAAAAAAAGAAAAGAAGTAAAAAGGATGGCAGAGATGTGGTTAACCTATATAGCTATTACATATCACCAGGGACAGGTGATCATTTATCCTGTCCCCAAATATGGCAGTGTGAAAGGAAAGGCAACCACATGATGTGATGCTAGTGAATTGTAGTTTGGAGTACCAATTCCTACAGCAGAGACAGCTGGCAGCTTTTGGACTGAGTTCATTATCACCACAGAACCAAGAGGCACCCATACCAGGAAGAAATGTCTGGCAACTGTGTTCACCATGGGTTGTTTCATCATTAAGTTTGAGGATGTAAAGCAACTGAAGTAGAAAATGACACTGGATCATTAGAGAGCATTTTAAAGGAGTTATTGGTAGTGTCTGTCCATGATGCTGAAACTTCAATGCTACATTTTTGAAGTACACGATGAAAAGAGGGACTTAGATATACATAGCTGATTTCATTTCCTGGTCATGAAAGTACAGCAAATGAGCCAAAATGTGTGATCCTCAAATTGCTTGAAAAAATGAGTAACAGAAAGGCACAGAAAGCAATCAAGCCAATTATTTACCATTGTCAAGGAAGCATCTGAAAGGAATCTGAGAACAAACCATATGAAACAAGTGCTCATATTTATCATTTTGTAGAGCTGGGCACGAGCCAAAGGAGACCTCCCACCCGCATGCATAGAATACTTGAATTATCGAGGCAGTCTGAACATGCAAGATAGCATCATAGTTAAAGACAGTTGGCTTCCAGTGCTTGAATTACAGAAACTTCCTCAGAGTGCCTTCTTAAACTGAAGTGTATCTCCAAAAACCTGGAGATGTCACTGTTTGGCAGACATGACCAGGGATATCAAAGACCTGGTAAACAGTTGCGTCTCATATGGCAGTGTGCAAAACCACCCCAAAGCTGATGAAATGTACATAGCATTTGGTTTGTCTGTGCTCTAAATAAGGGACAGCGTGGGAATGAACTTGAGCATTGGTAGCACGTTGTCCACACTGTTTAATTGTCACTCCTGGCTTCTCTTGGGTGACTCAAATGTAACTTTCTTCGGAACAATCTTCTGTGTAGTTGCCTACGCCACAAGTGAGTGAACATGATCTAGTCTGTTCCACTGGGACCAAGGATCAATCCCTGTGTAAGGTGCCTCAGACAAAAGTTAACTTTTGCTCATCCCCTCCCATCCACACTGCAAATGCTTTCCACTACTGCCTAACAAAGCTGACCTAACTGAGGCCCTGAAACTGCTTTGGCTGCTCATCTCTCCCTGCACGCATTGTGGTCTGTCTGTTGGACTGCTGGGAAGCAGACAACTGTCAGACACTGCACTGACCACAGCAGCAATCATTTCAGCAGGCCTGGTACCCTCACTGCTTTCAGATAATGGCCCTGACTCAGGCCACTCTGTTCAGATGATTTACCTTGGAAGAGGACTTCTATGTCACCATCATGTTACAATGACAAAGCTTAATCACTACCTAAAATTGCCGTTGCCCCATTAAGGAAAGCTGCTAAAAAGAAAACATATAACAAGACATTTCTGAATGGAGAAACATTCCCTGCAGAAAGTGTTAACAGCAGTCTGGTAAAAATGCTTGCTGTCAAGATGAATATATACCTTTGGTACTGAGCTCCAGAAAACAACAGTGATAGTGAGAGCAAGAAATACAACAAAAGAAAAACACCTTTGTGCCAAAGCCTGCACTGTGGGCAAACCGTAGTCCTCTGAGAATGTATGTTAAATTGATAAAGTCAAGCAAAAGTCAAGCCCATAATGACTAAATACCACAGCACCAGAAGTGCAAGGCCATTGACAGCCAGTGGGAGAAAACCCTGATGCATATTTCAGTATCAAGTACCTGGAAGGCATACACCTGACTTATTACAATACCTCACAAACCCAGGGGGTTTGCAGCCAAGCAAGCAGGTCACCCAAAATGATACCTCTGTAGTTAGCAGGTTAAGTATTATAATGTAAACAAGGAGCAGTATTCACACTCTGTCTCATTTTTGGGACACATGAAATGTTACAGGGAAAACTTCTGAAGTAGGGGGCATTATGTATGAAGACAGGCTGAGAAAGTTGGGGCTGTTCAGCCTGGAAAAGAGAAGGCTACGTGGAGACCTCATAGCAGCCTTCCAGTATCTGAAGGGGGCCTACAAGGATGCTGGGGAGGGACTCTTCATTACGGACTCTAGTGGTAGGACAAGGGGTAATGGCTTTAAACTTAAACAGGGGAACTTTAGGTTAGATATAAGGAAGAAGTTCTTCACAGTGAGGGTGGTGAGGCACTGGAATAGGTTGCCCAAGGAAGTTGTGAATGCTCCAACCCTGGAGAAGTTTAAGGCCAGGCTGGACAGAGCCTTGGGCAACATAGTTTAGTGTGTGGTGTCCCTGCTCATGGCAGGGGGGGTTGGAACTAGATGATCTTAAGGTCCTTTCCAACCCTAACTATTCTATGATTCTATGATTATATCAGGGCTGGGTGTGGTATCACGTCTAGGGACCTCAAAAGCTCAATGTGTAGTGTTTGATAAATGCTGAGAGCTGCAGTGTAGTACTCTGCTGGTACTGGCAACTGCAATAGAGTGGGAGTAGTGAGGGAGCCTGGGGTGCCTGCTGAGGGCTGCCTGGAAAGGGAGGCCTGGTTTGTACCTTCCACTGCTGCCACATAAACCACTCTGTGCCGCTTGCCCAGTTCACACCACAAAGGGATTGGAGCTGAACAGCTTATTATCTTGTCTCTCCCTCTTTCTGTCTGTACTTGTGTACAGAACAAGAGGCATGATGTTTTGGAAGGACTTGAAGGCCAGCCAAAATGAAAGCGAGAGAAATTGGAGCAGCCAACAGGCTGCAGCAAAAGGAAAAACAGGACACTGAAGTAAATGGCAGTCTTTCCATTAATTTCAGGGCAGGCTGGATCAAACCCACTTAAGCCCAAGGCTAGAAACAGGAAATGTCATGCTGAATATTAGAAAACAAACTGTGGCAGTGAGTGCAATCAAGCAATTTGTGCGCAGGGAGGGAGCAGAGCCTTACTCTACTATGGATGGTGCTGTACTATTACAGTGCTCTAGAATATGTTAGAATGAGTTCCCTCACTGTTATCTCCTTATTAAGGATTTTTTTTGCTTTGGTTTGGTTTTAATCCATTGTGCGCTGAAAGAGCATTGTGCTTTTCTTCCCTCCATCCTTGGGAATAATGGGACACTTCAGGGCAAAGAAACCTCTGACTCTTCAAACAGCAGCAGTGAGCTAACATTCTTTAATGAATTATTTGGTGGCATAACATGATGGTGCCCAAGAGATTCATACTTCGAGAAATATTTTTGTTATTTAAATTTAAAGAAAGGAAAATTTAAATCTCAAACCAGGAGTCTTCCTTTTCTCTTCGGGGCCTGTTATTTTGTTGTGCTTTGAGGTGTGCAAAATTTACTTTGACATCCTTGGTTTTGGAATATTTTAAGTGAAAGCTAATTTTTTAACAAAGCAATCTAATTTTCAGAGGTTTGCTTTTCAACACCTCGCAGATGCTGGGAGCCAAATGGACCAGATTCTCAGTCCTACAAAAAGAGCAAAAAGCCATGTTGATTGCCCACTAAGTCAGTTTCTGTAGGAAAAAGGGAATTCTTAGGATCAGCACCATGAGAAAAACAAAGGACTTGACTATGAACATCTCACGGATGTAGAGAAACAGGATCAGTTAGGTAAAACTAGTATTTTATATCACACCACATGTGGCATGCCCTTTACTCAGTTTTCTCCTGAATCTCTGTGGATGGTTTTCTCTGCGAAACATGCATTTCTGAATACTATCACTGAAACACTAGAGCTGGGAAACCCTCCATAAACAATCCCCAAATGTCCAGAAAATTGGCAATTTACAGCTTCTTCCGCTTGTTCTTATTCGGGCTATTCTTTTGAGCTGTTGCTGGCACAGTACTCGTGTTGTGTCCCACATCTTTTTTAAGTGCAGAGACTCAAGGTCTAATCAGTATTAATGACACTGGGAAGCTGAGGATATTGCCACTTAACACTGCAGTGCAGCACACTGCAGAGCTCCACCAGTTAGCATCCCATTAGCTCTTCTGCAATGGGAGAGCCGTATCATCCTGCTGTTTTTTTTGAACAAATTTGCTACTTGGGTGAAGCTATGCTGCTTCAGGGACCCAAACGAAGATTTCTGCTGGGTCTTCATATGCCTCGTGCCATGAACCAGCAATTTGGAGCAAGACTTTTGGCATCTGGTGGGTTCAGGCATGTTAATGCTATGCTTTTTGGAGTAGATCTAACTGTAAAAGCAACTAGAGATGCTAAATGTAAGATTCTGTTGGAAAAGAAAGGCAGACACTAAGAATGGAGGGCTGGCCTAGGGTAGAAACTAACACTTGCCTGTAATAGTTATTTTGTCCATACACTTAACAGAATTTAATTCCTGTTCTCCTTAATATTAGTTTGGAAGTCAGCAGCTGTGGTGACACAGCTGTGGTGACATGTATTTGCTAGATGGAGGGAGTTCTTTGTGGATGTCTGCTATGCTGCCCGTGTTAAAATCTGAGAATAAGAGCACATCTGATCCAGCTGTGTCTCGCACCCTGTGCAACAAGGAGAGGCAGAGCTAGCCCTTCTCCAGCCTCCTTACAGAAAGCATGAAAGGTCCCTCTTTCCTTTTACTGACTGGAGAGGATTATGAGCTTATGGCCTGAGATGAAAGGATGTCTGTAGGAGGTGCTATGCCTGGACAGGCCTAGAAAAGCAGCATTTGAATAGTGCCTTGCTTATTCGTAATACATATCCCAGTTTGCAGTGAGCCTGGCTTCAGAGCCCTCTGAAAAGCTTTTGGTCCTTGCCACCATTGCACAGAGGGCTGAGACCTGAAGCCTTTCTTCCTGTGTGGGGAAGCAGTACAGGAGGTACCCATCATTCTTCCACCAGCTCACTCACGCTTCCAGAGCCAGTTGCTACTTCTATGGTAGCCCTAACTCTGGCATGCTCACTGGGCTTACCCCAGATATACTTACACTGCAAGTATAGAGGGGCCTTTGCAGAACTACAGACCCAGCCAGCTTTCCTAGCAGTTACACCAACCTGACACCAAAAAGCAAAGCTGTTTTGGAACTACAGTCAGGAAATGCAGTAGCTGGTATTACATTGCATATCTAACATTGTCATTTTCCAGTCTAGGCGTTAGTTATTGACAGTGATACAATCTATGCTAGGACAGTTATGGAAGAGTTTCAAAGTTGCAAGGAAGGAAGAGAACATGTTGTAGTAAGTTTCATTTTTCTTTTTTTTTTCCTTTTTTAAATTAGTAGGTGCATGAAGGTACAAATTAAATGCTAGATACAGTTCTCAAGAACTATGTTGTTGGTCTGCTTGGTCAGTCAAAAGCTGGGTGAGATGCTAAAAAGCATCCAATAAATACCACTGAGGACATATATATCTCATATCTAGTAACTACAATATTTATGTTTCACATTTAAACATTCACATAAGAACAAAGAGAGTGGCAGACGTACCTGTGAAGAGCTTGACCAACTCATGACTTAGCATAGTAATACAGGGCTCAGGCACAAATTCAGGGGAGTCCAGGGTACCTGACACAAAGCTAATAAAAATAGTAGGGGACCAAGAAGTCCCTTGCCATATAGATACCTCTTCTCATTCACCTGAACAGCCTCAGTTTAGTGTTAAAAACATATGAGCAAGCTGTCCTGGGTGCCTGAACTGTGCAGCAGGATGTTGGAATTGCTTCACTGGACCAAATGAAGCAGGGGGGAAAAAAAAAGTAAATTACTGTGTTTGACTCCAATAGTTACTGTACACAGAATTAGCCATCTGCATTTCTACCTAGGTGGAGCTGCCATTAGAGTATGGGACATCAGTGTTAGCACCCTCACCCAAGGAGAAAATGCTCTATGGTGAGTCCTCACTCCAATTCAGCTCATGCTGGAAGCCCCCAGGTCCTCTATTGCAATTCAGGTATTCAGGCTTTCTCCTGTGAAAGACATTCCCTATTTGTGCTGTAATTTTGCTCAATGTGTTATGTCTTACTCTGAAAAACAGTTTTCTCCTTTAACGTATTTCGCTTTAATATGTACACACAAATTGAATGTATACTTACATTTATGTAACTATGACTAATTGTACTCATTTATAAGAATTTGTGATTTTTGTTATACAGCATGCGTTTTTCATACAGTTTTTGAGCACTGAAATCTAGTAATTTCTTTATTCTTCACCAAGGGTGTTTTCCTCGATCAAAAGTATTCATATATCAATGGTAAGAGCGTTCAAAGACGTTCAAGCCCTATAAATTATTCCACACAATACAAACACACAGCATTCACTTTTCTTCATTCATCTTCCCCTGCTGCTGTCATTTAGACACAAACACACTCTTTATTTTTTTCCCCTTCCCCTCCAATTTTTTGTTACATGAACTTGGCAGATTTAGGCTGTGATTTAGATCCGTTTGATGTTTATGCTTTCACTTTGTACTGAATGGACTAAAGCCCTACTTTTCTGTTTCAAGAAAAAACTCTAAAAACTTAAAAAACTTCAAACAGCACTCAGACCTGTTAAGTTTTCCAGTTGGAAAAAAAAATTACTAGGTTGCATGTGGTTTATGAGACATATATGTATATATGCACACACATATATATGAAGCCTGCTAGAAAAGTTTCCTAATTTAAAGTTATTTAAAAATGTACAAACCATTCCAGTTGGTCAGACCTGAGTTTAAGGCTTACACTAGTACCAAAATACAGCGGGATTTCTGTAAGTTTTTGTTTGCTTCTGAAGGAACTTTGCTATTTATGACAGATTTGAGCGTATTGGAAAGGAAAGGGAAACATTAATTACTATTACAAGTCCGCTTCCCATGGCTTGAAAATCCTGACTTAAAACAGCCTGTATGTCATTTTAAGCAGTCCTTTGTTTCTTTATCTCCAGACTACCCACAAGGTCTCAAATGCCATTTTTTCATCTGCTCAGCCACTTTTCATACAATATCCCCATGCTAGCAATATTCATCTTGTAAGTGCTTCATTGCTTTAACTATTTTGGCTTTGCTCTATGCATTTGGAAAGCACACCAACTTCATAAATGAAAAAATATAGGTATTCTCTTTTTAGAAAGTGTCATTCTGTAGTAAGTAGAACTGTGAAGTGCCTTTATGTAAGTTATTTTCTTACCAGTTATTGCTAGAGGCTTTCAAAAAGGTAGCGTCTAAATGATAATTCACAAGAGCACTTTCAGGACTGATAATGATGTCACAGTGGGACTACATTGATGTGTACTTGCTATATTTGGTGGAGTTGCTCCCAGTTTATACTAGTGCAGATGAGAATATTCACAGAAATAAAGGCTGTGAAACCCTTAGAAACATGTCATCTTATGTCTTTGCTGTTTTAGACCTCTATTTTCCTGTCATATGAATTCCGCTTTGAATCTCAACAGTTCATTAAATCCTATGTGCCAGTGAAGTCAGAATCTGGAAAATCTGTTAATGAGCTGCTATTGAGGAAGGCATCTTAAGATGGCGGATATAGTATTGGATTTTACTAAAGTAACAGTGAAGAAGATTAAGGAGGCTTATGTAAAAAGGGCTGGATAATTTAAGAAGAAAAGGTTCTGAATTCCATTTGGATGGAATTCTGAGATGGTCCTGTTGGCCTTGCAAGACAGACACTTTTCCCCTGTGGGAAGTGGGATAACCCATCAATCTCCTCCCCCACCTGGATACTCTGAAATCCTTCTGTGTAGCATGAGACATGATAAATTGAAACTCCATGATCTGAACTGTGATCACATCTCTAATTTAGCATAGACATTTATGGCCAGCTTAAGTCTCTCTTCATTTCTGTACATGGTCCTTAAATTTTAGTTCCGCTTCCTGGAGCTGGGATTTTTGTGTGCTTATTTTTTTCTTGTTGTTTGGTTGGGGTTTTGTGGTTTGTTTTGTTTGGTTTTTGTTTGGTTGGGTTTTTTTGTTGTTGTTTTGTTGGGTTTTGTTGGTTTTGGGGGTTTTTTTTGGGTGTGTATGCATTTTGTTTCAGGATTCTTTTAGTTAAACCAAACAAATAAAACCCAAAAATCTTTTACTTTAAGCTTTCAATGTCTTCAAAAAGATTCTGAACATTTTACAGCACAACCCTTTGCTCAGCCAGACAATAGATGCACTTCCTCTCATCAGGCCCACCACTGGGACAGATATAAGAAACTCAATAATGTATCTGAAATTACTCCAGAACCCACCTAGCTTATGCCCCTTAAGTGACCTTTCTGAAGTCATAGAATCATAGAACAGTTAGGGATGGAAAGGACCTTAAGATCATCTAGTTCCACCCCCCCCTGCCATGAGCAGGGACACCACACATTAAACTATGTCGCCCAAGGCTCTGTCCAGCCTGGCCTTAAACTCCTCCAGGGTTGGAGCATTCACAGCTTCCTTGGGCAACCTATTCCAGTGCCTCACTACCCTCACTGTGAAGAACTTCTTCCTTATATCTAACCTAAAGTTCCCCTGTTTAAGTTTAAAGCCATTACCCCTTGTCCTACCACTAGAGTCCCTAATGAAGAGTCCCTCCCCAGCATCCTTGTAGGCCCCCTTCAGATACTGGAATGCTGCCTACAATGTGATCATTTATAGTAACTTTATGCAAAACAAAAGCAGAAGAGATGACTCTTTGAAGACTTTGAAGACAACTCTACCTCCCCAAAACTTGCCAATGTTCAAAGCTTTTTCTCCCACTCTTCAGATATAGTTTTGTGTGTAGTATTTAATCCTGTCTATGAGATGCATTGTCACCAAGTGTTAAATAAATAGCTCTGGATGGTGCCTTGAGGAATGAACTTGTCCACAGTCCTTGCCCAAAGGCAGGTCCAGCTATACCAGAATGATTCTAAACTCGCATCTGTCAAATCGCTCTTAGAAACCAAGAGTGATGGATATTCCACAACCTCCCTAGGCAACCTTTTCCAGTGTTTACTGTCCTTATTGCTAGAGGAACCTGTCTCTAGCACCAACCCTCAGTCTCTCTTGCTGCAATCAAAATGAATTACTCTTGTCCTATCTCCAAAGACCATATAACTGATTTATTTTCTCCTTTTTTGCATCTATCTCGACCTTAAAGGCTCTTAATATCTTTTTAGCGTTTTGGGGTTTTTTTGCTAGACTGATCAAACTTCAGCCTTTCCTAGTAGGTCATGTTTCCTACAGCCTCACATTTTCGTTTCTGTCTGATTACACCTTTTTGAAGCTTTGCGCCCCAAACTGGCTGATATTCTCCAGCAGAGACATTATGAGCACTGTTAAGGACAGTAAGATCATTTTATATATTTTAAGAAAACTTCTTCTGCATGGCTTACTGAAGTCCATTGGAGACCATCAGTCTTGTAAGCCCAAGTTTCTGTAAAGCTGAGGTGCAGGTCACTTCCTTCAATGGACTGTTCAAGCTCTCAGTGAGTATGAACAGAGGCACTATTTGAAGATGTCATAAGGAAATCCTGGAAACCAAACCAAAGGAGCGGAGACCCACTGGAAGGAAGGTTCCAGGAGCAGGAAGCACCATGCATGCAGTCTCTTCAGTTTTCAAACAGTTCTCAAACAGTTTCTCAAACAGTTTTCAATCTGTTTGGATTCATGGAACACAGATAAGTTAAGAGATCTTAACTCATTCTAGGGAACAGCCCCCACCCCC
>NW_009920123.1:0-1041 GCF_000696875.1 Nestor notabilis | reverse complement strand
TAGGGCGTGCGCGCAAAAGCAGCCCTGTGCCCCCGCTGCCACGTCCGGTCTGTAGCGCAAGCGGCTAAACAGAGCACCGCTACCTTCTTACTACCGACCTGAAATCACCATCAGTACCTACCGCACCTACAAACGACCACGATTTACACGCACAAGTAACTACACAGCACGTGTACTGCATGTAGGCATTGCTGCCTTGGTTAAAACAACGAGCAGGTAGGATGTTCGCAGATAAATAAAACCCCCAGGGTTCCCAACACTGAGTTTGGAACATTGACAAAGAGCGGTCTGACTTTAAATCGTTTCTCTACATGACAAAAAAAAGTTTTACTAATAAATTACTACCTCTCCCCCCTACCTGCGCTAGAGTTTCAGGCCACGTCCGACTGCAAGGGTATTTTAAGCAAAGGTGAAGATATATTTAGAATCTGGGTTTGGACAGACGCTTTATCAGATGGAGGATTTCAGCACAAAGCGCTCCCTTGCAAACAGGGGTAAGGTTCTTCTAAAGTCTGGCTGGAAAATCTTTATAACCAACACTTTGAGGACTTAAGTTACGTTCGTTCCCGCAGGATTCCCTTCATTTCCAATAAAAACATTCCTCTCTAACCAACCACCTCCGACAAAGTTCATCACACGAAGAACAATTCAGCAAAACAAACACAACCTCAAGTCGCCTGGAAAGAGACCCCCGGTAAGTCAGAGCCGTTCCCCGTGGCAGAGCTTACCTCTTCAACTGTCAAAGGCATGCAGATCCGATACTCCTTCATGAGCATATTCCCCCTGCCTCGGTGCGGACCAGCAAACTGGGAGAAAAGTGGTTATTTCTGCACGATGGTCACGACGAAAATCAAGCACGGGGAGGGGGGAAAATAAGCGAGTCTCTTTCGCTGTACGCGCTTGACAATGTGTCCACACGAGAGTAATGCGACCATGCAGGAAGGCTGACCCAGGCAGAGGAGAACCAACACCACTGCTCCTTTCTTCCAGCTCTTCCTCTTCCAGACCGCGCTCACGGGAATTCCACACCCGCTCGCACCG
>NW_009920122.1:722-3709 GCF_000696875.1 Nestor notabilis | reverse complement strand
GGAGGCGGCTCCTGGCAGGGGGATGCGGAGGACATGTGCTTCGGGGTGGCTTTTGCACCGGTTTATTGTGGATCTTCCCAAAAGGCTGCACTGAGCTGGGTCCTGGCTGGCCATGGGGGTGTCCCCTGCAGCTGCTTCTGCCGCTGGGGCTAATCCGCAGCTAGAGGGCAACACAGAGGGTAAGGGGGTGAAAAGGAACATGGTGCCCTGCAGCATCCCTCTGCCTGACCCCTCTGGGCCCCCTCAGGGCTTCACAGAACAGCAGAGCCCCAGCAGCACCCAAGCACCCTGCCCAAGGGTGATGCAGGTTGGACCAGGTTCAAGGCCAGGTTGGATGGGGCTTGGAGCAACCTGCTCTAGCACAAGGGGTCCCTGCCCATGGCAGCGGGTTGGAACTGGATGAGCTTTAAGGTGCCTTCAACCCAAACTAGTCTGTGATTCTATGTGGGTCCCACAGGCTTTTGCACAGTTCATGGTCTCTATGGCCTTGCCCCCACCTGCCAACTATACCCAAGCACCACTTGTGCCACCTGGAGTGAAAATCCCTGCCTGCACTGCAGGCAGGGCTGCCACATCCTGCCCTGCTCCTTCCCGGACCAGCTTCCTGGCTGGACCAGGCCTGGGATGAACTTACCCTCCTCCCAGCCCTCTGCCACTCCTGCCAGCTCGTAGTGCTTCTTGCGCAGCTCTCCCAGCTTCTGCCGCTCCTTCTGCAGCTGGTTTTCCAGCTCCAGCACCCGCACCTGAAGGACATCATGCTCACCATGGCCACCCTGCACCCTGGCACAGCAGGCATGGAGCCATGCTGGGCTAGGCACCCCCTTTCACAGCCGGTATCTTCCCAATACTGAGCCCAAAGACCACTGGGGTACATCCCATGAGTGCTCCAGTGGCGAGTGGTCGGTCCTGTGGAGGGGATTCAGCTTGGGTGGACACTGCCTGCCTGCAGGAAAGGGTTTTTTTTGTGGCCCCTGCCTGCCTGCAGGAAAGGGAACTCCCCAGGGCTGCCCCATGGCAGGCAGAGGTGGGTGCTGTGGGGCAGCCCAGTGGGCACATGAGCACAGGGGGAGGCCACAGGCTGTTGTGCCATGATGGGGACAGCATCAGGTAAGGCTCGAGGACCAACCGTATGTGGCTCCTGGGCAAACCCATCTGTTGCCTTTACACCATAGAATTTTCCCATGAGTTGGGGCTGGGCATCTGGGCAGGGTGACATCCCTCCCCACCAGGCCCAGGCAGCCTTTCATTAGCCTGAGCAAGGCACCAGCAGCTACATTTCCCAACCTCTTACCTGAGAATCCATCTCCTGACGCTTGATCTGGGTGAGTGTCATGCTGGAGAAGTCCATGCTGTCTGTGGATAAAAACACCATCAACCCCGCTCGAGCGCTCCTCCCCAGTTTAGGCCCCCAGCAGCTCCCATGCCACTGGCAGTGTCTGCCAACATGGGATGTGCAGGCAGTGACCAAGGGACAGCACAGGCAGAGACCACTAGGACACAGCAAACTGAAGATGGCGAGTGAAAAGAGCTGAGGTTTCAAGGGCAGGTCTATGCTCCTGCAGCCCCATGCTTACCTTTCTCCTCCACCTGTGACTTCCCAGCCTTGGTGGAGGCCACCACACTGGCTGTGGCCTGGTTGACACCCCGCGAGGCTTGCTGGAGCTTGCAAAGGTTGGCGCTGTCTTTGTCTGCCTTCACCTGCCGGGGCAGTGAAAAGGGGTGTGCTTACACACTGCCAGGGATGGGGCAGCCACAGCTTCTCTGGGCACCCTGTGCCAGTGCCTCAGCACCCTCACAGGGAAGAGCTTCTGCCTCAGAGCTCATCTCAATCTCCCCTCTGGCAGGTTGAAACCATTCGTCCTCCCTCCACTGGTCATGCTCCTTTTGATGCAGCCCCCCAGGACACGGTTGGTTTCTGGGCTCCAGAGCAAGTGCAGGCAGCAGCAGGAGAGCTGCTTAAGGTTCCTACCTTGGAGGCTGCCACGAGCTGGGCAGTGCTGGCTGCGATCTCCCGTGAACAGACCATCAGCTCCTCGAAGGTGCCCTTGCCTTGCACCACCAGGTCAGCAGCGTCGCTGCAGGAGGGCAGAGAGGGGCTGGAGCATCCTCCTGCTACCCCTGTCCCCTCCCTGTGGGAACAGCAGGACCCTGCCACTCCCCTCCGCTCTGGTGGCAGTGGCACTTACACCATGACAGTGGCACCCCAGCCCACAGCCTTGGAGGCGGAGATGAGACCCTCTGTCCAGCGGGAATTCTTGGCGTAGAACTCCTTGGGGGATGCCGCACCCTATCATGAGGAAAGGCATGGTCACAGGTGGGGGACAGGGAGGTGGCAAGGCCTGGGACCCCCAAACCCCTGCTCATGGGGAAGGGAGTAAGGGCTTCATTTAGGATGTGTGTGGGAACTGGGAACCCTGAATCCAGGGGGTGATAGGGTCCTCTGCATGGAAAGGGAGATCAGGGACCTCCATGACACCCTGGGGACTATGGCCAGGGCAAGACCCCGGGCTGGGGCTGGAGCTCCTGGCAGCCAGTGTGGCTGGCCCAATGGATGCCCCAATGGGTCAAGGCTGGGAGCAGAACAGCCCAGCAAGCGCATGGTGACCCCGACTGGCCCTGTGCCTTGCCCACATCCCCTACCTGCATCCCTGCCCCCAGCTCACCCGTCCACTCTCCACGATCTCTCTCTGGAGGTCCTTGGAGGCCAGGACCAGGATGCGGATGGCCTGCATGAGACCTGTGCAGGAGCCCAGGATCCTGTGAGACAAATCCCACTGAGCCCCACTTGAGAGGCACAGAGACCCCTGAGCTGTGGGGCAGCTGCTCTGTGTGTGGCACTGGCCCACATCTTGCCTGCCTGGCCACTGCTCACCTCTCATTCACTTCCAGTTTGACCCCAGTGTCACCAGCCCGTGCCTTGCTCAGCATCTCCTGGTAGAGGGGAGAGAGGCTGTGCTGAGCCCCGTGTGCCATCCTGGCCTCGCACT
>NW_009920122.1:0-391 GCF_000696875.1 Nestor notabilis | reverse complement strand
GCCTCACTGCACGTGGCAATCCTCACCTCGATGCGGGCGGCTGCTGTTTCGATGGCTGCTGCTGTTGCTGCCATCTCCTTGTCCACCAGGTCACCCAGCTCCTCCTGCTTGACATCCAGCCCTCTGGGCCGCAGCTCCTGCAGACACGACAAAAAAGGACCGTCCAGGGCTGGCATAACCCCTCTGGCAGTGCCCGCCATGGCCTGACCCCATCCCACCAGCCCTCTTGGGCACCCACCTCCCCGATGGCGCTGATACGGCCCAGGCAGTTCGTCACCAGGCTGCAGTCGGCACCTTTCACCTTGCCTGGGTCCTGCAGGGCACTGAGGTAGCTCACGGCCTCGCTGCCGCACTGCTTGCATGCTTCCAGCAGACCTGCAAGGGCAGCACA
>NW_009920121.1:325-1268 GCF_000696875.1 Nestor notabilis | reverse complement strand
AAGGGGAAAAGAGACGGGAAAAAAAGAAAGACGAGGGGAAAAAATGAGGAAAAAGAGAGGGAAAAATTATAGGCTAAAAAAAGGAGAAAAAGGAGAGCAATGTAAAGACGGGGGGGTGGGGGAGAGGAGAAAAACTCGTGAGGGGAAAAGAAAAAAACAGAAACCCCAAAAACCCCAAACCAAACCCAACCAATTGCTTATTTATTACTGCCGATATAATCCACACAGTGCCAATAAACATCTCGGTCCTGTCTAGTCATTTCGGAAGCAGAGGGACACTTCCCTTTTCAGAAGAGGACAATTTATTAACACATATCTCGATCTCAAATGGGATCTCAAGTACCAGCCATCCCTCCCAGCAACGTCTATATGAACACACATGTATGCAGCGAGGAATAGACACAAACCGACAGAAATACATCTATTGCAGTCAGCGCCTCACCGGGGAATTAACGTGCTTCCCCCACCCCTCCACAACCATCTTTTTCTTTGCTTCCAAAACGATGATTTAGTCACAGGTGCCCCGATTGAGCCTTTTCAAATTAGAAAAAGAGAGAGAGAGACACCCATAGGTCGATAAATCCTTAAATGCCAGGTCGGTTGGCATGCACAATCCCTGGCACCATCCTCATTGTATGAAGCACCCGGCATTGTCTCCGGGTGCGGGGAAGACCACGGAGTTCACAAATTACCGGATGGAATAAAAGGATCTGAAAAACAACCTTGCTGCAGCCAAAGGGAGAAGCGCTCTAATTCAAAAGCACACTTAATAACAGCTTCATTAATTTTTGCCTTTCATTTCTACGTAATTTCTAGAATCAAATCCTCTCCCAAGCGATTGGAATGATCGATTCTGCTACCTTCCCGGTCTGCAGATGTATTTATTTTAATATGCTCATGATAAAATTTCTACCCCTTCAAAAAATGCATACCATCAGCAGGA
>NW_009920121.1:0-236 GCF_000696875.1 Nestor notabilis | reverse complement strand
TTGTCATTTCCCTCCCTCCACACCCCCCTGGCCGCCGATAAATCACAGCAAAATTGCGATATTCACCCCCAATCGCTGCTCTCCAGGGCAGCTCACGCCAAGGGAAAACATGCAGCGGGTGGATGCGAAGTCTCAGAGACCCTCTCCCTCCTCCTCCTCCTTTACAAGGGGTAATACATCACCGCATCCAACCTTTAACTTCTCCCTCTGCTCCACCATCTCCCCTCCTGGCCATC
>NW_009920120.1:0-13381 GCF_000696875.1 Nestor notabilis | reverse complement strand
AAGAAAAGAAAAAAGAAAAGAAAAGAAAAAATAAAAGAGAAGAAAAGAAAAGAGAAGAGATGTTTCTGTGATTTAACAAGGCTATTGTGGGATATAGTAAAGAAACAGAGGTAACCAAGGACTGGCTTTGATGTAGAGCCTTTGAAAAATCTAAGCAGTGAGAAACAGCTATGACCCATGCAATTCCTGATGAAAGGGAAGAGCAGGACTTGTCACATTGAAGCCAGGTCTCTGTCTGTTGAAATTACATTAATATGCCAGGTCCAAACACAGTTTTACTGACACTCAGTGTCAGACTGGCTGCATGTAATCCAGCTGTTTAAATCCAGCCAGAGGCCTGGAGAAAGCAGGGAGGATGGGTTGGATGAGGGGCTGCTGCATGGCAGATGCTGCTCTGCACACCAAGGTGTATGAGGAGCAGAGAGCTGCAGGAGTCACCTCCCCTTTTCATACCGTAAGTTTCTGTCCAGGAAGCAAGATGAGATTAGTGTTGTGCATGAGAGGCAGAGAAGAGCTGCTTGAATTTGCAAGGCTGCAGTCAGCATCCACTAATGATGAGAATGTTCCTGTTTCATCTGAAGAGCCCTGCAGGCTTGCAGGATGAATAGCTCACAGGACACATTGCATGCAGCAAGACGCATTGCTCGCAGGATGCATTGCACACAAGGAGAGGGCAGAAAACCACTGTGGGTGAACACTGGGGCCCTGAAAGTTGCTGGCCTGTTCCTTTGAAACCAGTGCTGGCTGAGTTACAAAATCCATGGCTGAGGTCTGTGGTGGGTAGGAGGAATAACAGAGGTCACTATCATACCATATGGTAAGCACTGTCCCTTCTTCATCAGCTCAGCCCCTCAACTCACCGACAAACCCAAAGGAGACATGGACATACTGGAGAGAGTCCAGTAAGGGTCCATGAAGATGATGAAGGTACAAGAGCATCTCTCATGTGAAGAAAGGATGAGAGGTCTGGGATTGTCCAGCCTGGAGAAGAGAAGGCTCAGGGGTATATCATGTTAGTGTTATATAAATAACATAGCCAGGTTCTTCTCAGTGGTTCCCAGTGCCAGAACAAGAAGCAATGGGCAAAAACTGAAATGAGGCTCCATTTGAACATCAGGAAACAGTTCTTCACTGTGAGGGTTACCAAGCAGTAGAAAAGGTTGCCCAGTGAGGTTGTGTGGAGTCTCCATCCTTGGAGATATCTAAACACCATCTGGACATGGTCCTGGGCAACCAGCACTGGGCAGGCCTGCTTGAGCAGAAGGATTGGACAAGGTGATCGCTAGTGGTCCCTGCCAACCTCAACCAGTCTGTGGTTCTGATACATCAGCTTAGATAGCTTATAGGTCATACTATACCAATAAGCTCTGTGCACAGAGTCAGGGAAGATGTACAAAGTCTCTGACACATCACAGAAGGAATTTGTGACAGCTTCACCAACATGAGAAGTGGGAATATTTCCAGAAAAATAAATGTAATCTTTCCATCAAGGGGTTCATGACAAAATGTCTCAAAGACCATTTGGGAAAGCAGTTTTCTTGGCTTGAGTCCTCACTTACGAATATAGCATGCTAGATCAAACATGTATCATGTAGATACTTAGAGCTGAGGGTAGCCCCAGTAGTATGAAGTCATAGGCACAGTGATCCGATCAGTCTGCTCCAGTATTATGTGTGTGACATCAGCGCAGCCCAAAGCTGCAAGCTGTGGGGTTTGGGTATCCATTAGCACCAAGGTGATGGGAATAAATGGAAATAACAGCAGGATAAAAATAGAGCAGAACAGAGTCCCCAGGAGTCCCAGCCCAGTGAGAGGGAAGTTCAAAAGTTCAGGAGCATGCCTGACAGCAAAACCTGTTGGAGAATAAAGACCTTAATTACAGTGACCATTTCTGACCTTGCCATTGTTAGTGACTCAGTCCCTAAATGCCACATTAAGCAGAGACTGGTGTTGGTGACTGTGAGCAGGCTTGGCAGCAGGGCCGCAAGCAGGAGCAGTAATAGCCAAGGCTTTAAGACACATTGCTCCAGTAAAAAGCCCCTATTCAGACATTTTGGGCTGAAAGTCCCCTGGGACTACAGGTATATCTCTAGAGGAAAATCATGTAGAGATCGTGCATGCAAGTATCTCAGAGAAATGCAGACATAGAAGATTTCATTGGCAGAATAGGAACAGGAATCCACAATGGAAATCTGCTGAGGTAAGTGCCTGATTTGCAGACATTCCATGATGCTTCTTGCAGTGACTTTGACTTACAGTTTGATTATGTGAGGGTCACCAAGGCTAGAAACAAGGTATTATGAAAAGTGACTTAATTCCTTGCCTCAGAGCCAGATCTGAGACCTAGTACACTCACAGTGTGAATTGTGTGTCCCAATCAAGGTCTGGTCAACTCAGCTGGCCACAGAGTTACACTGAGGAGTTAATGGCAAGTTCATCAAATTGAGTGTTAGTTGCATAAACCAGTTAAAACAAAACCTTTTTATGAAACTCCACGGGTTTATTGCATTTTTGCTCATTTTATTGTCCTGTTTACTGTTTACTGGCACCTAAAGGGCCAGCCCTACCCATCAGAGCTCCCTTGTGAGTAACAAGATGATTCTATTCCTTTTACACCTTGTAAAAGTAAAAACAAAGAAATAATCTGTGCCAAATACAAAATTCGCCTGAGCTTCACCAATGAATAGTAAATCATTTATGAGAAGTACTGGTCTCTGCACACCGAGGAGAGAGAGGACCTTTATACTGTGCCACTAGAAAGACCACAGGGTATTACAATTCAGCAGTCTCTCTGCTCTCCGGAATCAGTGGTGCTTCAGTAAGCATTAATTTTGATCACCAATGTACAAGCTACCAAAGAACATGGGCTGAAGTCCAGTGCTAGCAAAATCTCTGCTTCTCAACTATCATAGTTCCATCACATTACCTGTGAGACCGTTGCTTCTCCCACTCCTCCATCCATATCTTCTTCAGTGCTTCTCAGGGGACATGGATAATTTGGACAGCTTCAGACTTTGTACACACATTGAATTATTTGTGAGGTACGTTACACACCCTTACTGACTACCTTGTAGAGAGACTGATATTAACTCCTTGCAGTTCTGAGACATAGAATCATAGAATCATAGAATGGTTTGGCTTGAAGAGGGCCTTAAGATCATCTAGTTCCAATCCCCTTGCCATTGGCAGGGACATCTCACACTAGACCATATTGCCATCTGACGCTGAATCCTTTCCATTTTCCATGCTGTCTAGGACTAGTAAGACAGGATAATTTTATATGACCTAAGGTAAACTGGTTCTTACATTTGCCTGTCACAAGAAGAAAACACAGAATTATATCATCCTACTGTCCACAATCTGCAATTTAGCCAACAAATTGATCTACTTTGACTTAGCCTACTGCTTGCCAACATGCATTTGTAACTGGTTTCCTAAGGGAAATATTTTGACGAGTTTGTTAGGTGCTTTGGAAGAACAATTTCCTCTGCTGTGTGAGCTAACTCCTATCTAAATCATTTTCCCTTCACTAAGATAGATTTTTTTTAAGTCATAAGGCACTTCTAAACTCTGTGATGAGTATCAATATTCATGCAGGACAGGTATACAACCATGGTGAGATGATTATATGTAAAAGCATAGTCAGTCCCAGAAGAGTATTTAGGATTAAATGAAGGTTAAAAAAGAGGAAAGGTATCTTGAACTAAAGCCATTCCTGTGGAAAGACCATATGGCCTTACAATGAGCAAGAAAGGGGTCAAGAGGAGCAGAGGCACTAGCAAATGATGCAGACTTTGTGGATGCACATCAGTCTAGCTGCACTGATGACATTAGTGGTGCTGTTAAAATTCACACAGGTTTCAAGCTGACCTGGGATCTTCAATGACTTACTTGAAAAGTAATTGAGAACAGATCAAAATGTTTCCAAGCAGCCTCCCTGGGCTGGCTAGGGAGCAAGTAGCCTGTACCTGAGCCATCAGCTGGCCCAAGTGGGGCATTTGGGGTAAACCTACAGTGTGGATGGGTGCAGTTCCTTTCTTAGCACAGAGCTCTTTATTGCTGTAAGAACAATTTTTCTCTTCTGTTCTCTGTTTCTGAGCCCTCTCCAGAAGTAGTGATGGCAGGATGGTATTATCTGTTCCAAATTGCAGTTCATGATTCTGAGTGTCCTTGTCTTTGGTAACTGATGAATTTTTATCTGTTGACCATGTTTTATCTGTTGACCATTCGCCTTCCACCCTAAAGAGATTTGTTCTCCCTCATCATGTCAGTTTTCTTTAGAGGGAATTGTATTTTTTTTTCCCCCAGTGATACTGAATTGAGGGATCAGGATTTTGTGATGGGAACTTCTTCAGACAAACTAATTCCCACCTCTTTTTTCCCCTTTGTATTCCCCTTGCCATGCAGTCACTGGGTTCATCCAGGAATGTCTCTCTTAGTTATGCCCTGCTGTAACAAGGCCTGGCTGTTGGTTGTCCTTTGGTCTCTGTCCCTCACCATCTGTGGTGCACAGAAGTTTACTTTCTGGAGAAGATGAGGCATAGTTGAAGTCTCTGGGCATGGCATTTGGTGTAAGCTGAAATACACTGACCTATTGTTTCCCTCTGGTCCTGAAGCATGTAATGGTCCGAAGGAAGGTAGAGGAGAGCAGGAATCAAACCTAGATCTGACCAATAATTTAACCACATCACTGCTGCTATCTTTTTCTGCTGTTCAGAAGGTCCCATGCCCTTTCCATATGAGTAAAACAAAGGCAGAATATGCAAAATCTTGCAGGAAGGAGAGTCCAAATGTCCAAAGACATGCTCAAGGGTGCAGATGGTCATGTGGATCCCCACAACCCCAGTTATTCATCATGGAATCCCAAGTACATTTTTTCTACAGTGTGTGACAGCTTGTGGTAAGACCATACGTAAACCCCCAGTGCTAGGTGACCTGGGGTAAGCAGACCAAGCTCTCAGAGGAAGTGAGCACTGCAGACTCTTTGGGAAATGCAATTAAATACCACTAGGTCTGTGACTTATGGCCCTCTAATGATCTGCCACCTTATCATTAAAAATATCTTATATTCCTAAACTGTTCCCATCATGCTGCCTCAAGAAACAGATTTTTGGCAGTCTCTGCAACCCTGCCCAAGCCCTCTGTCTCTCTCCCTGCTCTCCAAGTCTTTGCTTCTCATCTTCCCTATCAGATGTTTGCTGCCTGCAGGCAGAGAAAGGCAAGTAGGAGTTTGGAAGCAGGAGACATTTTGGTTTGGGGTTTTGTATTTTTTTTCCCCTAAGGGCTTCACCCTGTGCTGTCAGGTATCTTCAGACTAGACAGCCTGGCCTTTTTCTAACCCTTTGTGAGACACTGGGCTTGCTCACCTCTTGGCTTCTCACAGAAAACATCTGCAGAAATACATCTTCATTGAGATTTGCATGCAAGCTGAAACAAGCACCCTATGGTTCAGGGAAGAGGGACAGAGCTCTCTGTGGAGAAAATATCTCCATTCAGCAGTGCAAACCAGCCCCAAGGAGCATCATACCTTTGCATGCAAAAAAGAGGTCTGTCCTGCAGGCTAATGAAGAGCCCGGGAAGGAGCTCAGCATTAACTGTGTGTTGTGAGAGTACCAAAGCTCAATGAGAGATTGTAGAGAAGCAGAAAAGGATTTGATTTAGTGTAACTTTCCAAGGATCTTGATTCTGCTCACTTGCATTCTCACATGTATATTTACACACAACAGCATGCGTATGCCCAGGTGGTCCCAACAAGATCATGTGTGTGCAGCTTGGAGGGCAAAGGGTGTCAGCTACTGAGTCTTTACAATGCCTTCCTGGATGCTTTTGACTGGTAAAGAAAAGGGATTTTTGGATAGCCGTTCTGACCCAGGAGTCTACATTTATTGCAATGTGTTCTTTTGCTTTGGAATTTTGCTTACTTCATTCTCTGCAAGCCTTAAGTAAGATTGCTTTCTGTTGCCTGTGTTTGCTTGGCTTGGGCCTCCTGTGGATTTGGTCTCTTTGTTGGGATAATAGAAAGAGAAATGGCACATATATAGTGGTGCAGAGCTGCCAGGGCTGCCAGGGGACAGGCTTTCGACTGACAAATCACCTGAGCTCTTGGTCTTTGTGCAAGCAACACTTTTCTCTTTTACCGTTGTCTGTTATGTCCTTTAAATCAGCCTGTGCTTTCCTGAAGACAACTCATACAATCCTTCTGCAAGCAAAGGCAGGATGGATACCATGACTTTATTTGGAAGGAGCATTTAATTTGAAGACCAGGCTCTCATTTTCTAGGTTCACATGTGAGTCTGCAGGACCACATCAGCACTCTGCTGCTTGTAGCCATGGCTAGCTGGAGTTTGGTGTGTGACTCAGTTTCATGCGACGTCTTTGGTTCTCTGTGACTTTAGTGAGGAACTTTGACAAAGGCTAAGTAAATTGCATCCTTTAGAACCATTTGCTGACACACATAAAGCAGACAGAGGAACAAAATTTTCCTTTAAAGAGAACATGCTGAGTTCTCTGTCTTCTGTACCATAGGCAGTAATAAAAGTCAAGCACTTTCCCTGCACAATTGCAGGCTTGTTTAACCCCTTTTGGTACACTGCCTGATGTGAGATGCAGGAGGAAAGACACCAAATTCCTAATAACATGAGCAATTCTGCATGTGAAACGGGTAAAATGGAAGTGAACTGGCCTAAACAAAAAAAGTCTGATTCCAAACAAGGAGGGGGCATAGATTTTGAGGAGTGAGTAGGGCTATATATAATGGGTTTTGCTTTGATAGAGATCACATTTACAGTTTGCTCTCCTAAAGCAGAATAATTTGCTAATTAAAAGGTACCTAGCTTGAAAAACTAAGTCTGAACAACTGTTAAATATTGTTTGTAGTTAAAGCCTGAATAGTTAAGCATAGCTGTATTTACCTGCTAACACAACTTTCTCTGCTTTTCTTTCTCAATTCAGTTGGTTTCATTAAAGATATTTCTTTATCACACGGGTGGCTGATGCTGGGCTTCCTAAACATCATATCCTGGCTGTAATCTCTGCTTTGCTAGTACTGTCAATAGAAGCTCACTCTTCCCCCCGTTTGGATCTTATCCCATAAGACAGAGAGTGAGAGTAATGAATGATAACTTGAAGAATAGCCTCCTCATTCTTCAGTCACAAACTATATGTGCTTGCTCACTCCCCTCCTTGGGGCTGGCTAAAGACATCTTCTTTCAACTTTACATCCTTCAGGATCATCCCCAGTCTGTCCTCCCTCTGTGGAAACACAGTAACTTCGCTTTTGCAAGAGTCTGAGCTCCCCCAAATGACACCTTTTGCAGAACTCCCTATGCAAAGTCCCCTGGATCAGAACAAAGTCCTCTCTTAGAGGGCCTCACCTGTTTCTGTTGGCATCTATTAATATGCCAAGCTTGGAGTAATCTTTAGGTTTTTCTCAGGGGTTCAATTATACAACATAGGTACTTGATTAGATTTCTGCTTTATAGTTAATAGTATTAAAAATACTCCCTAAATAACTATAAACATATTTATAGTTAAGAGTACGTAAAAATAAGTATGTATTTCACCTGTGATTTAAAACCAGGAAGACTGTCTTTTAGTGTGACACAATCTTATATAAAAAGGACAGTTAGAGAATATCACCATTTCTTTTCCTCTCTCCCACCAACTATAAGCAATTCCTTCCTGGTCACTGAAGTAGATTTTCCCTCTTATTGGTTATCATGATTAGCTAAATAGGCCATTTACAAAGTCTGCTGCTTTTTCCTTGCAGCATGTGAATCAGTGTACAGGCAGAGTGTAAGGCACATGCTACCCTGCACTGAGATGACAAGTAACTAAGATAATCCCTGGATAGAGAAAACAGACCCACACAGGAATGTGTACAGGCTTCCCAAACCTCCTAAACCCTAAAACATGGCTGGGCAACACACATCTCGCCAAACCTGGACAATCACAAATCACAGGAAGAGGCAGTGATCGCAGAACTGCAGACAATGTGGCAGTAATCCCAGGATGGGAAGAGTCAGACTTGAGCAAAGAGCTGCATCCCACAGGTGAGGAGTTAGCTGAGGTGGTAAGTGAAGGGAGTGGGATGAGAGGCACTGGAGGTAGCATGAAGGTGGTAGAATAAAAGAATAGTTTCAGGGAAAACTGGACACCATTTAACTAATGCAATGAAAAATCTTGAGTTAAAGACTATAGTAATGGACCACTCATATCAAAGGACAATAATCAGTGGGCACAATCAGACTGAAGTATGGTTGACTTTGCGCAACAATCAAAGTATCCCGGGGTCAAGCAGTGGACTGATATAGTTCAATATCCTCATACGCTTTCTGGACAATAATTCAGATGCACCCTCATCAATTTAATATTGTCTAAAAATTTGAAGTAGTAAAATGAAGAAGTAGCTGGCACATGAACGGCAGCTTCATTCCAGAGAGACCTCAGGAAACGTCAGGCCTGAGCCAAGAGGAACCTCACAAAGTTCAGCTGCTAGGAGAGCCATGCTCTGAACCCAGGGCAGGACAACCCCGGGCATCAATACAGCCCGGGAAGCAATCAAAAAGCCCTGCTGAGAAGGACGAGAAGGAGGACAAATTAAACACGAGTCAACAGTGCACTCTCATGGCAAATAAGGGAAACCACAGTGTTATGTTAGGACTGAGTTATCATATCCCTCTACTCAGTGCTTCTGTTGTTGCATCTGGAACACTCTGTGTGTGTCTATCCGTCAAGCCCCCTCCCCAAGAACAAAGAAGGATATGAAGAAAACAGAGGACGTGTGGCTGAGATGTCAGGGGTCTTAGACAAATGACCAAAGGAGAGGTAGAAGGATCTGGTTTGAGCTGTCAGACAAAGAGGATGCTGAGGGGCTGGTAATTGCAGCACATAAATATTTGAAGAGCAGTTAAACTATAATAAAGCCAAACACTTCTCAGTGACACCAAGGAACAAAGCAAGGGCCACAGAGACAACAAAGGTTTAGGTATGATATTAGGAAAAAATAGCATTAGCTCTTGCTCAGTCAGATCCCACAGTGACCTCTAAGATATTTCCCAAAACATCTGTTTTTCCCCAGGCCCATACTGCTCCCAGAAGAATGGACATTCCCTGTCTATGGTCTTGCATGCACCTCTCTAATCTGCACAGCAAATACCTACCAGGATTATTTTTCTTCAATATTTGTTTGCATGGAATTCTACTTACCTGAACCTTTTCACCAAGCACATTTCAGCCACATACTTGAGACTTGTTTGTACAGGAAAGGAAATGAAAAATGAAGCAGCAGATTAAATTAGTCTGCGAACACCCAGTGCTGTGTAAATTTGGTAGTCAGTGCCATAGTTTGGGATACTGCTTACTTCATGAACAGCTGATAGAATAATTTTTTTATAAAAATATTTATACAATGTAAAAAAAGAATGGGTCACTATGGTAGCTTAAAGTGAAAGGGAGGTGGAAAATGAAGTGAAACAAGAAAAAAGTAAATGGACTAGTAGCTGAGTATCAGCAAGAGAAAAAACATAAGAGTTTTGACTCATTCAGACTAAACAGAATGAAACATTTTGCATGTTCATCACTATGAGCTTCAGCCTTACCTCCTGAGACCAGTGGCCCTTGCATGTGATGTGTGTGATGCTCAAGTCGTGGCCTTTACCATGACTCTGCTTGCTCTCTGACATGATGAAAGTCAGCTGGCACCCAGTGACGTATGAAGACTAGCTTTGTTCTCTGTTTACCTCCAGAAATTGAGAGATTTTGATCTCCAGGCTAAACTGGCACTTCATTGTTACAGACCTTCATGCGGGCTGCTGGTCTCTGCAGTGAGTCAGGGGAGCACAGAGAAAGGCTTTTCAGCAGTTCCCCAGTGGTGGGTTTGTACCACTGTGGCCCACAATGATGTCTGAGACATGTCCCTGTGCACATTTACGAGTGACAACGTACTCCTGACCTGGCTGGTCAGAACAAGGCTGAACGGGCCCAGGCATATGGCACATGAGGGGTTAGTAAAAACTGCTGCATTGAATCATTACATTGTCACTAAAAAACCCTGCTGTTACCCACAGATAAGGACCTTGTCTGTAGCTCCCTTACAATAAAATGAAGGGTAAGTTTATCCAGTCGCCTGCTGCTGACCTATTTAAAGTACCCAGAGGCAGGGCCAGCAGGTCATTGCTGTTTCAGCCCACAGCAGCCTGGTGAGGCATCCTGGTGCCTCCTCTTTGGGAAACCGGGTGCCCACAACTTCTTCTCAGCCTGGACAGTGCAAGCAGGCGAGCTGGTGCTGCTTGGCAGAGGCTGGGGTGCTTAGTGAGTAATGGGGCTGCACAAGCTTCACCACCACCAGCTGTATCCAGGATGAGAAGGGTCACACCTCAGCACAGAGAGCTCAGTCTGCACAGCCAGGCTTTGTTTGGGTAGCCCTGTGCATCCTTCCTCAGCGCCTGCCCAAATCCCCCCTTGCTCCTTTGGGCTGGGGAAGGGGAAGCTTCATTATATTAGCTGCCACTGGGTCTGCAACTTTTCAAGCTGTACTTTTAAGACTTGAATAAACTCTTCTTACTTGCAGTGGGACAGTGCGAACCTCATGAAGTTCAACAAAGCCAAGTCAAGCCTGTTTGTGCCCCTATACTGGGTCGGGGCAATCCCAAGCATGAAAACAGGCTGGGTGGGGAATGGATGGAGAGCAGCCTGAGGAGAAGGACTTTGGGGTGCTGATTGCTGAAAAGCTCAACCCAACCCAACCATGTGCACTTGAGCCCAGAACCCCACCGTGTGCTGGGCTGCATCCCCAGAGCGTGAGGTCGAGGGAGGGGATTCTTTCTCTCTGCTGCGCTCCAGGGAGACCCCCCTGCAGTCCTGATCCACTTCTGGGGCAACAACACAAGAGGTACATGGACCTGCTTGAGTGAGTCCAGCCTCAAGTGAGGCCACCTCTTCCAGCATCTCACCACCCTCATAATAAAGATTTTCTTCCTAATGTCTAATTTCAGTCTCCCCTCTGGCAAGTTAAAGCTATTTCCCCTTGATCTGTCCCTACAGGCCCTTGTCCAAAGCCCCTCTCCAGGTTTCTTGTAGCCCCTTTAGGCACTTGGAGCTGCTCTAAGGTCTCCTTTTAAGGAGCCTTCTCTTCTCCAGCTGCCCCAGCCCAGCTCTCTCAACCTATCTCCAGAGCAGAGCTGCTCCAGCCCTTGCAGCAGCTCCGGGGCCTCCTCTAGACTCCACTGAGCAAGTCCATGTTCCTGTTGTGTTGGGAGCCCCACAGCATGCCTTGAAAAATCTTTATCACTGTCATGCATGCTTCCTGCCTATCACTGCTTGCCTGGATCGTGCAAAAGAGCAGTACATGATCTTTCCAGCTTTTTCTGTCCTTGCCTTGTACACAACCCTCTGTCGTTGAAGGCTAACTTAATACTGGGCTGTATGAACACCAGCAAAGGTGGCAAGTTATTCTTCCCATTACTCAACACTCATGAGGTCACATATGGAGAACCAGGTCCATGTTTGGGACACCATCATATGGGACAGATGTTGGTGAATTCTAATGGGTGCAGAGGAGGGTTACTGAGATGATTGGGGCTGGAGCACAGGACATGTGAGGGAAGCTGAGAAATGGGTTTGTGGATTTGGTCTGGTGGAAGAAGAGGAGGCTGAGGAGGATCTAACATCCTGGAGGGCTGGAGAAGGACAGAGCCAGACTAAGGTGTTTTTTTGTAAGGAAGTTTAGCACCTTTTGTTTTTCAAAATGCTTACAGGATTCCTGTATCTTCACTTGAGTCCAGTAGTATTTTGAAATGTTAAAAATTGCAGTGCTGGACTAGC
Source organism: Nestor notabilis (assembly GCF_000696875.1). NCBI lineage: Eukaryota > Metazoa > Chordata > Aves > Psittaciformes > Psittacidae > Nestor > Nestor notabilis. The sequence continues at coordinate 1,558 of NW_009920120.1, read as the reverse complement.
CTGAGTCTTTTTAACATACTTGTAATTGTTTGTATTTTTCTCCCTTACCTGCAAAAGGAAATAATAAGGGACTTTCGCTAGAGGGAAGATATGGATTACTAGAACTGTGTCCATTTAAGAATAATAGCCATTAAACTCCTTGTTGCTATGGGGCTGCAATTTCCAGAGGCGAAACCCATTATCAGAGAACTGGCTGCTGGCAAGCAGTTAATGAGAGAGCTTTGAAACTGCTCCGTAAAAATCCAGCTTCCCTGCAGACTTCTGACATGTATGAAAGAGAAAGGGAGCCAAAGCTGGATCCAGCTGTGATTTGCACAGACGTGGGGTGGTGGCGGCTCCATGGACTAGTGAAGCCCCTTTCAGACCTAGCACAGGACAGTTTTTGCAGGTCTTTAGGCCTCTGACAGGTCAGGGCTCTCTGCCCTGAGCCCAGATCCCTCCCTGTGGCCCAAGCCAACACTGGCATCCTGCTGAGCCAAGAAAACACAAAGGTGCCTTTAAATCATGAGAAAGCACACAAGAGCCGGGCATGGGATGTGAATGAGTTCTTACATCACAGTCATTCTGCTTGCGCTTGGTTTTGGTGTCTTCACTGTGTCTTTCCAACAGCAAAGAGAAGCTGGGGGAGCAGCAAATCCAGATGGATGCAGCTTCTGCCTGGAAGGTGGAGCTGCACACCCACACACCAAACCAGCATCTCCCAGTGGCACCAAAGCATCCCACTAGACTGCAAAATGGAAGCGAGGGAAGTGCCGTGGTCCTCCTGTTCCTCTCCACTGAACTAAATCTGAAGTAGATATAGCAAAGATCCTTGCACAGAGGCATGTGGTCAAGCCTAATCCTCAGGGACAAGCGGTTGGATGAAACAAGGCAACTATTGCTCTTCCTTTCTGTTTGTGTTGTGAGCACTGATGGGAATTCACATTTGTCCTGTTTCTAAGATGAGAAAGTTTTCATCTTTGTGACTGAGGAAAAAAGAGAGGAAACCCAAAACATCAGGACTATGCTGCTCCTTGACAGAGCCTGGAGGGATGCCCAGGCTGTGACAGGCACTGCCACATGTGACTGAATGTTTCTGAGAGTTTCATTCTCAAACAAAGTCACACTAACAGTGCAAAAACACTGTGCAGCACGAATTCCATACTAACAGTGCTTATTCTGGTTGCATGAAATTGTCTCTTTAAACAGACAAGCTGAAGATTCCTGTTTGGGATGCTATTTTTTTTTATATACCTGGAATTGCAAATACAAATGCAGCGTAGCTCAGAGCAGCTTTAGATAGAGAAGACCATGGAATGTGCCAGGTTGCCATAGTTATGCTCCAGAAAGTAGAGGGAATTTCCCAGTGTTTAAGAATCCAATTTTAGCATCACCACATCAAACATAAAAGAAATGGGTGACACTCTGGGGCCAGGAGTAACAGTTTGTGTCTTTTAATTTATTTTCTAGAATCATCTTCTAGTATGGTGCTTTCATGTTGTAACCAAGAAATACAGGTTTACATTGGAATGGTGAATACTAACCCCATGACTCGGTTGATACGCTGGAGGGAAGGGAT
>NW_009920119.1:0-20205 GCF_000696875.1 Nestor notabilis | reverse complement strand
TAGCCCTTGTACAAGTTCTAAAAATAGTCTTCAAAATCTCTCTTCAGATGCATGTACAACAGCTTTATGGAACTTGTTGGAGATTTGTAGTGGAACTAAAGATGTCACTTTGATACAGGAAGGGAAATTTAGGTAGAATCATTTCAGGCAGGAAGATTATGCATTAATATCTACAATGATATAGTAGTCTAATATCAGTCTGCTTTTAGATTTCTAAGCTTTTAATTATAAGAGGCTGCTTTTAGTGCCTTAACCTGCCTAGGACTGGGATCTGAAAGAATTAAAAGTGACTTAAGCCATTGTACTCTCTTTCCCCTATATCTTCAAAAATCATACTCTCAAGAAAAATTTTGGTATGACTATTTGTGATTATGGCTTACTGCATATATATTTCTTACTGAATCTGACCTGCTTCTTCATACCTCCTAAGACCATCTGAAGGGAAACTCACCTGTCTGAATGCAACAAATATGCATATGAAAGATTGTGCAAGACAAAGATTTAAAACATATTATGTGCACTTTTCTGTACAGTTTGAAATAAGAACTGTTGATTGTTGTAAATTCAAAACATGTGTGTGTTTCTGATATGCTGAGGTTCTATATAATGCCAAGCATAGCCTAAAATATAGCCTAAAATATTAAAACATTCATTAAAGACTTACCAGATAAGTCCTATGCACAAAGTTCAATAAGTAAGCCCCTTCAGGAAGAGCTTTGCTTGACCTAGTAAATAACAGCTGAATATCTCTGAGACAATCTGAGCCAGCATCTCCTTTTATGGCATCATGAATCAGAAATAGCTGCATCAAGGACAATACATGCTTCATCTTATTTAAATTAAAATGGACTTTGGTGCCCAGCCTTCAAGCTATTGGTGTAGATATGTTGGCTGGTCATATTCCGAAAACTGAAAGCTTTGTTTTTCATACAGTTGGGTAAGTGGAAGGAGTGTCCTTTCAACTGTACCAGTAATGAAAACATACAGAAAATATTTCCATTACAGTTGAACTCTGTATGCACTTACAGAACAAAACTTCATTAATTGAAGTGAAACATTTCCTAGAATTTCCCAACCACATCCATGTATTATGGTAATTTACTTTGAATTTTAAAGTTCTGATCCTCTTTGTATGTCTCATATAGGAGCAGTCTCCATCACATTTGTTCCTAAGTCTTTTGAATTCCAGGTTTGCATTTTCAAAGGTTTTATTAATGCAGAGACCAGCCAGTTTTCTACAGGGTTGGCAGCAAAAGAAGAATAAGAAAACCCCTAAACAATTGAATCTTTTGTTCTCTGGGGCCCAGATCTCTTCACTCCCTTTCCAGCACCTCCCAAAAAGCATCAGGAGTGATGTGGTTGTATTTCATTATTTAGAGTAAGGGTTTGTACTGATGCAGTTAAGAAGGTAATCTTACAGAACGACCTCCCCTGGTTCTACGTCCAGTGTGGATTTCTTCAACCTGCGTGAAACTGCAGCCCATTTAGACAGTAGTCCTGCTTTGGAGAGGTTGTGTCCAGGGATGCAACAAAAGTGCTCCCACAAGGGGCACAGACTGGGGACAGATATATCCCATATTTCCTGCTGCTAAGGAAGAGGAGCATTTAGCTGAGGAAGCAATGGCACCTGTAAAGAGCCCAAAGCTGGAATGTAGTAGGGAGATAGTCTAAAGGCTGGTAGAACCTGGGAAGGGAAGTGCTTTCCTTGAGCAGAGGTGCCTTAACATCTAATTCTTTTGCTGTGACAGCATCTGTATTCTTTATGAACTTGAACAGTCTCATTAGCAATTTCTAATGTACATAATACATATTATTATTATTGAGAAGACTCAAAAGCCCTTTGAGACAGTAGGTAAGTGAAGAGAAACCTTAGAAGGTGGACCAGTTTTTTACTTACAAGCTTAACCAGCTAACTAATTTGCATGAAGCTTGAAAGACTTAAATCACAGTGAAGATATTTCCTATGTTGTAATTAGATGGGAAACTCACAGACTCAGAAAATCCTAAGATAATTGAATTAAAGATCATTTTATACCATATAGATTTACAAAACAATTTAATGTAATTTCTAGAGGATTTTATGGCATTGCTTAAATAATAATACTTCTATTAAATAATAAGATTCTATTCACAATTGTCTGGGAATGTGGGTATAAATCACCAAATGCTGCTAGTCATCAATAATGCTCACATCTCAAACTCACGTTGAAGTGCTCGGCTTTACAGCACAATCATAGATCCACTATGTAAGATATGAGTGATTTTATTTTAAAGTTTTATATGAGTATTATTCTGTACATGTTCTGTCACAGATTACATGTTCTATTTTTCACGACTATATGAGCCTGTAGGTGTTTCAATAAAGTTTGGGGTCAATTAAAGCTGCTGCCTTAACATACACGCTACTTTAACAGACCCCAAACTATTGTGGGTGTGCAGAATTGCCAGTGTGTTCTGACCTTGACTATGCTTCTTTCTGTTCAGCCTTCACTTTTCTCCTTTCTGAGTTTGTTTCACTCCTTTACGAATATTTCAATGTGTTGTGCAAAACTGCAAGCATGTTCATCTTGGCAAGATTTTTCTAACGAGAAAAAAAAACAGATCTCTCTAAAATCTGTGGTTTAGATTTCATTTTATTTATTATCTTTTATGAACAAATTACGAAATATACTTCATTCACAAATTGGAAATATTTACAATTTCTTTACAACAAGGCATTGTTGAGGTTTTGATTTATGGCATTCTTAGAGCATTCTGTCTTTCAAAACAAAGACATTGGTGGTGTTTTCAGCACACTTCATTTACACTCTGAATGTGAAATGGGAGCCTTTTGGAAGAGTAATTTACACTCTCTTTTGATATGATCTACTGGGAAAACTGAGGCTGGATGCATTTGGGGAGAAGGACTGTGCAGATGTGTTGCTGGTACCATGCCAGATGATCTGAAGCCATCATATTACACCAGATGCTGCTAAGTAGGGAGGAGAAAAAGATTCTCCTGAGCCATCCTTCCTCTGCCCTCTTCTCTTCTCTTTAGAAATCCTGGACAAGGCTAAATGTAGCCCAGTTTGATTTTTTTTCCCCTTGATTTTGAATCTTTTTGAGAAGAAGAGTCTTGAGAAGTCTGTTTCAAATACTACCAGAATTCTGAAAAGTTATTCAGACACAAAAAAAAAAAAAAAAAGAGAGTAGCCAGGAAGTGAATAAATATTGTATATCCTCAAAATGTTTAGGAGACAAATTTTGAACATGTTTCTAAAAGGGAAACGCAACTGTGCTGTTCTGCAGTTGTGACATTGGAGCCATAAAAGCTAAGATAGTTCCATTTTTTCAATTCCTTGGAGTCTATTATTTTCCTGAAGAAAGTTCTAAAACCACTTCTTTCCATGGAACGTTTAAAAATATCTTAATATACACTTCCATTATAAATCAGATGTGGGCCACCATTGCTTAGGTTGTCTGTCATTTCCTGGAACAAGAACAGAAAAGAATGATCAACATTACAATTATTTTATGGTGTTTGAAATTCAATTAGCTGAGGTTGTAATAAAAGTTTAACAAACTCCAAATTTCAGACATTCAGAAAAACTTTACATCTTTTATTTGGCTTCATAAATCTCACTGTAAAAAAAAAGAAATCACATTTCTTCCTACATAAATTAAGTACATTTGAAAGCTGATAAACTCATTGAAACTGAGTGAGTTGGACATTACTCTCAGACCACATATATATAGCATTGATGGCATCCGTGCAAGTTTTGTGGGGTTGTCCTTTGAGAATTTATCAACTCAAGCTTGTGCACTAATCTACAAAGGAAGAAGATGGTAATTAAGTGTTTGTTTCCATTCAAACCTTTTTCTGTGCTGACATGCTACGAACAGATGCCATTTGATGCTATCTGGAATAGACATTTAGGAAATATGTCTAGATCTAAACAGGATCTAAGGGTTTTGAGTTGGGACTGATTTTGATTTTCCCTTAACATGCCAGACTACAGATTTTTAGCAGTTCAGCAATTGCTGCCCAAGTGGCAGATGAGTCATCCCAGAGTAAGCTGCCCTGATCATGAGTCAGAATCCTAAAGCACCTAAATGAAGATTTGTTTGCTGGGAGATGGCTACATTAATTAAGCAGTTCTCTGACCTTGAAGGCTGCTAAGCCACATGTAGATTATGCTCAGAAGTGACTTATTCTGAGAAGTTTTAGGCTTATTTCATATCAAACTGAATTTGGATGGAGAAATGATCTGTTACCTATGTCCAGTGACAGATCACGGAGAATATCCAGCTATGCCAAGAGGAATGGGCACACATAAAAATGCAGTTTGCCTATTGTTTTAAAAGTTCAGGTAGATGAGGTGGTGGTGCCATTGTTGGACTAGTTCTGAAATATTTGCATGAGAACTGGAAGCTCTTCTCTGCATGGAAAGATTAATTTCACCTCTTCTACCTGCTAGCTACAGTTGGAGAAAACGTCAAAGAATAAGGATTTGTTTGCCCTCCTTGTGGAAGTTACTATGAAGAAAGTAAAGCAAGATTCGTAGGGCTAAATAGAAAGAAAGACAGAAAGAATCTGACTCTATAGAATAGTAGCTGAGATTTTTGGTAAAGATGAGAAAATTCTGGGGCCAGATTGTTGTTCCTAGTCTGACTCTTTCTCTCTCTTCTTTTAATACATAATATTTGATTTATAAATAGTTTGGGAGGCAGAGACCAGAACTTAGAATTTAACATAAAGTGGAAGTACTGGTGCTTTCTCCCTCAGGTGCTACCCACTACATTTTAAAGTAGATCACAGGACTTAATTGTTCCCTGCAGTTTTTGAAAGAAAGGATGTCCTATTCGTCTCTATAAAGTAAACTTAGGGCCATCAAACCAAGTAGCCTTGCCAGTTAATACTCCTGTGTCAAGCATGAGTTTCAGACAAAACGAGGTGCATAAAGTTACTGAATTTTGAGCATTTTCTACCACCTAGGTCTCCTTTTGCCAGGAGATGGTGTTGGATTTTTTTTTTAATGGTGCCTTGCAGCATTCTCATATACTGAAGAGAAACAAGGATGCCTAACACTGAACTCTGGATCTCAGTTATGGGGTTATTTGCTTTGAAACAAGGCACTATGTTTTGCTTATTTGTAGCTGCCTAAGCCTTTGTTGCCTTTGTTGGATTTACGCTGAAGATATCAGTCAGCTAGGAAGGGGACCAGCAATACCAAAGCTGTTGAATATTAACTATCATTCAGATAGATACATGTTAATAGTATTGATCTGTCAGAAGGCTACTTGTAAGTGTGTGTATATTTCCTTTTGTCAGCTTCATCACTTGAATCCTTTGCAAACATCAGCTATTTGAATATCATCGTAATTTCAGAAAAGATTGAAAACCATTTATATTCCCCAATATTTCTATTTTCAAAAATAAATGTATTAATAAATTAAAAAATGTTGCTGAATTCAAGAAATGGAGGACCACACAGGTTAGAAGCAGAGTGAGTCAATGGTTGCAACATCCAAATAGGAGCATTTGGATGTCTGTTACTAGGGTGAATATTTTAAATACTCAACTTACTTCCAGACTGCAGCGTTCACCACGTGGAATTATGTCACTACCTGGAAGCACCATTCCTGACTCAGAGTGACATCACAGCATCAGCCAACTTTGATTAGCTGAAACTATGACTTCCTCTTAGAGGTGGCCCTTCCTGAAGTGACATAACAACATGGTAGCTCCCTAGCGTTCAGCGTACCTTGGAGGTAACTCTGGTGTCGGGGGAACCACCGGGCAGCTGGGCAGGTCGGTTATTTCAATACCCCTCAATCTCTAATATAAATATAACAATTATACAATAAATATAGTACAAATAAATGCACATGCAGTACATGCCTACATTACTGTATATCAGTATAAATAGATAAAATAGTCATATATAAAACATTTTAAAGCTATTTTCTACATCAGGGCCTAATTTAATGTAATTTTTTAAGTAGCCTTCATTATTTTCTCAGGGCATGACTTGAGCTAATGTACTCAAACCTGCCAGCAGCAGGCTGTCCACAGGCTGAATGTAGGTCTAAGAAGCCCCAGATCAGACCATCTACACATGCATACTTCAATCTATAACACACTTGCAGGAAGTCCTCCATTGGTGGGGCACATCCCACACTCACTGAGTATGTGCCATAGGGTCGCTCTGCACATGCATCATGGCCCTTCACTCAAGATAAGTGGGCATCTGGCAGTCCTGTTTGCCATGTGTCTAAAAGCTCAGTAGGTTAACAGTCCAGGAAAGGAGGCAGTGAACTGCTGCTATACTTGGTCATCTTCAGCCCAAATTGTTAGGATTGGCAGGTGTTTTTCTTCCCAGGCCACTTCTTTTTTATTTTCCCTTTCTCTTTTTATTTAAAATGGGCTTCATCTTTGTTGAGGAAAGAGCCTCTTTGAAAGGTAAGATCTAACCTACCATCTGCAAGGCAATAGTCATACTTGCCTACATAGCTGATCTTTTCTGCTTCTTTTTAAAATGAAAGGGAGAAATGTATCTCTTCTCTTGATTTTATCACCCTGCTTTATGTTATAGTTTTAGCCTGTACTATTTAACCTTTAAAAACATGTTTCAAACATCTAAGGTGAATTCAGTCTGTATTTGTATTTGGAGTCTCATGTCAGTTAAGAAACCAAAGAATAGTGACAAGTAATTTTTTACTTCATGGACTACTAACTGCTATATCATGTTTTGTCAGAGAATCTGAGAACATTCTACATTCTGAGTGAATTAATCCTCAATCTACTATTCAAAGGTCTCATTAGATACGATACAAACTGTTGAATTTAACTGTAATGCAAACTTGCACTTGGAGGTTTAGTTGGGCAGTCCACTTGACTTTTGTTCCCTTCTCTACTCATTTCTCAAATGAAAGGCACTGGATACAAAGTCCAAATGTAAAGCATAAGGTGTCAATGAACATTTTACTCCTCAAATATTAGACAATCTGTAAATCCAATGAGCTGATTTCAAGAATTCTATTAAATTAATTTTCTGACCCTACTTGCTCAGTTTCAGGAGCTTAAGTTTCAGCACCTAAACATAGACCTAGACACCTTGGTAAGCTTCTCTTTAACAGAGAAAGGCAATAAATGCTCAGTGCTGCTGCAAATCAGACCAGTTTCATTCAGGTATCTAAATATGCCCTTAGGTGCTCAGGTTTAGTCGTCTAGGTTTGTGAACTGTGGCTTTTGTGTTTAAATAACCTACTTTATAAGCTGAGTAGTTAGGAGAGGAAGAAATTGATTAAATTCTGGAAGCATGCAATGATGTGGTTACAGAAAGCATTCTGTGCTTTTTCACAGTGCAACACATGATAATCCATATTAATAAAGCTTCAAATTATTTATGAAGTGCTATATTTAGCAGCTAAGCCCTTGAATAGCTATACAATGGAATTGTGTTGAAAATGGATGTACTTCATTGAAATGGATGTACTGCAAATATACAGTACCTAAAAATAGCTCCATATAATGCAACATAATAAAGCTTACACAGAATGGCAGCATTTCATTTCCCAGAAGCTCTTTCTCATATAAAACTGAAAACTGAGTACATCTCTTGCCCATTGTAAATGTTAACACGTACAGTAGCATTTTAGGAGAAGCGGAACAAGTAAGGGAGGACTCACAACTCACTTTTTCTGCCATTTCATGGGAGTGATGCAATGAATGTTCTCTTTCTGAGAACATTCGCCTTTGTTCATAGCTGGCTAGCCGACAAGTAAGCCATGAAGAAAGGGTGCAACCACCAATTCCAATGCATGCAAGAGACATGGAGGCAAGATGCAAAGAATAGAGAGCAGACGACTTCTTTGTCAGAGCACGAAGAAATTGAAAATTTAAGATTCCTCCAATTAGTCCACAGATGCAACAGGCAGAAAAAAGTATCATCTGTCAGGAAAGACAAGAGAGGTTATGTCATAGTAACATTTTTCAGAGACAGATTCATTCATATGAAAAATGAGACTAACCATAATTCAATGTTTCAACAGCATCATGGTCTGCAAAACACTGCACAGACTCTCATTTTTAACTTTCTGAACTCCCAGGGAATACAATACCTTCTGGTGTACTAGAGTTAAGACTGATGTTGCATGTAAGATAAAGTTGGGTAGAATGAGTTGGTCATGTTAAAAGCTAGTCAATGGAAGGACTAGTAGGACACAAATCTTCTGATTTCTAGCAATTCATCCAAAACTGTAACATGACAGAATGTGTCATAGTTTTCTATTGTGTAGTTTCTCACCACCCCTCAGGAGTGAATGCCTCATGCATTTGCAGTGAATCTCTCTTGCTTTGTGTGCCATCTGATTCTGCTTCCTGTTCAATTCTAATTTGTTCAGTCAGACAGCAGTTTTGAAGCTTTCTATAGCTTTTGTGGGGACTTCAAAAGTGTTCAAGGTGAATGTGCTGGACAAAGAAGCAAGAGAAACAAAGAAATATTACAGAAGGTTAGTGTGGTGACTATCTGTTAGTTTGCTTGTTTGTTTTTAACCTGGCTAAAATGTTTCTGGAAACTTTAGAAGGATGTGAAACAGGCTGCAATTAATGAGATATGTTTAAAGACCTCCTAACACTTTAATCACGAAGATGCCACCCTGGTTCAGGATGTCTTTGAGCCATAAGCGACTTGAGAGCAAAAGGTTTTATTATGGAGACACTGCTAAATTACTGTCTTACTCACTTCCTTTGATACTGCTGGCCTGTCAGATGGGCCTTTGATGTTACTTAATATGGCTTCGTGTATGTATTTATCCACTGTGGTAGGAAAAATTTATGGAGCCTTACAGACCACTTCTGCATATAACTGGGATGAAAATTTTGTCAGGCATGTGGCTGTATGTTGCAGTCCACTGGGAACTGACTATTTTATGAGACCATGAGAACAGTCAGCTTTCAGAAACTGTTTATGGGCCACATGCTTTAAGAAATGAGACTGTCGTAACAGGTTTAGGATAACTCATTGATATTCAAAAATTATTTGAGAGAGATCTTAATGACCTTCAAACTTGTGCTGGTTTTATGTGACTTCCATCTGTATATGGCAGAATAATCAAGCTGGCAGAAAATTACGCCAGATAATATCACTTACAATAGGATCATGTCTTTAACATGAAGTTCTGCTGTGACTTGAGAAGTAATAACACCATTTTGCTGCAGTCAGAAAAATTACTGTACTTCTGATTCTTAGAACAGACAGAAAACATCCACCATCACTTTAAAACTGGCTTATATGTGATTCTGATTGCAAAAATAACTTATTCAGTGAACAGCTATGATATCTAGAATCAAACTTGGACAGCAGCCTCACTGTTGTGGCAGCCCACTGTTGGTTTCTGAAGGACAGAAGATACAATCCTGTGACATTATTGGGGAACTTTTATTGACTTGGCATAAATTTCTATCAAGTGACTTTCCATCCAAGTTTATCCAGACAGGGATAAATAGTGATGCATGGCTTAAATAGGTATGACCTAAATAGGCCATTTCAGAACTGACATATTTTGTTTGATTAACCCAAAGTGCTGATTGCCTTTTTGGACTGCCAAGTTGCAATTTTACAGACTTTATATCAGAAACACTTGGACACAGAAAGCCACCAGTTAGGAGTTCAAGTTAGATAAGTATGCCTTTCAAATACTTAGATATTATATATGCAGCGGAAAAACTTACAACAAGTCCAGATTTTTTTTTGGCACACAATATTCCACATATGCCACAAAGCAGAAACTGCAAAGAAAAAAAGCAAAAACAAAACAACAATTATTTCATCATTTAAGGTCTCAAGTTTAAATCTTGCTGCATTGCTGTAGTGGTGACCACAACAGTAGGCTAGGCAATGGTTACAGTTGTCAGCATTTTTGTCACAAACCGTCTATTTCAGGAAGCTATAACTCAAAAGCTATAAACACATGTATCTGAGAAGAAGAAACTGGAATGAGAAGTCAGACTAATGATGATTACTTGTACAAAAAGAAAAAAACAAAACCTACTTTTATGCTGCTTGGGTTAACAAAACAAAACCAATGTTGCAAGCGAAAGATGACTTTTTACTCTTTTGGGTATTTTAGATAAGTTGAGCAAGGTAGCAGTCAGTGATCCAAATCACCTACTTTCAAGCATAGCTGATGTAGTTAATGTCCTGATCCTACCATCTGAACCTCCAAGGGGTCATACATGCATTGTTGTCCTCAAGACAGTGGAACTCTGGCCAGGAATGCAATTCAGTCAGTTCTGTGGGTGCCGGTGTAAAGTATAAGTGCAGCTACACTGGGTATGCAGGAAAACCTGTATCAGATTCTAGATAGCTCACTTTGCATGAAGATATCTGTACTTTTTCATGTAGTTCCCTTTCACAAGCTGCCATGCTAATTGTTGCACCAAGCTTTAGGCAAAAACTAATTACAAAACCAGAAACATCCCCTACCAGCTGATATTAATAGATGTTTATGCTTTTTAGTGACCTGCATCGAAGACCAATGACGTTCTCTGACGTCACTTTATCCCCCAACAAAAAAAGTTTAATGAGGGAGTCAGAAAGTAGTCCCTGAGGGAGCAGCTGTGATAGGAATTAAAGTAGTTGGATGAAAGCAGTAAAGCCTTCTCCAGGTGTTTGTAATGCTGTCAGAAAATGTCTTCAATACCTCATAAACTTTTTTATTAAGAAATCTGTGCTGTTTATTTTCAGTAAATCTAACCCTATGCCCCTACTAGAACATGATTTTATAGTTTTAAAAATGGATTTTCCCACATCCATTCTGCATGGAGATGGTGTTTCTAGCAAAAGGCTCTGCTTGACCTTGATTTAGGATTAAATCACAGAACAGACCTGACTGTTACATAAAAAAAAAATATAAATTAAGAAGTTTCTATACAGCATTCAGGATCCATGTAATATAGTGCATGTACCTCTCATTTACCCTCCAGAATTTTGCAACTTCAATATCTCAGTTGAAGAGGTGCTTTATTACATAGTTTATCTCCCTCCAACTAAAGTAGTTCATGCATATAGCTAAGAACAAGCCTTACCATACATTTTCACTCTTAGGCCCATTGAATCAGTTGCACACAATGAATATGGTTAAAATTTGTGTATTATTTACTTCTACAGTAAGCATGGGATGTGGACTTCATACCAGTCTGATTTTGGAGAGGGCTGGGTCATGTAGGCCATGATGCTTAATGGCTCCAGACATACCAAAAAGTACAGTTGCTACTACAGCTCACCTGTTGAAATAACAATCAAAAAGCCAATGGGTAGGGCTTCCTCTGCCCCTTTCTGACAGGAAAGGGAGGTTTCAGCTCAGAAATATCACACCTGAATTGTAAGTTTACACTCAAGCTTTCTGTGAGGTTTTGGAGTTTCAGTCCCAGTCCTGTCATTGCAGGTTGATTTCAACTGAAGACGTGCTTCAGATTTTCACATGTAGTGTTTTGTTTTCTCAGCATTAATGCAGAAACCTCAAAAAAGCCTCATGTTGAAGATATCACTATAATTCAGTTCTATTCAGTCAGACTTGATAAAGTGGATTAATAATATAATTTCTCTTTGTAGTGATTGAATAGCATTGAAAGGAGAATTTTGTATAAAGAAAAATTAATGAGTTCTGCAAAGCTTACAGAAAGGATCTGGAAGATACCATCATAGATAGTTTCAACTTGTAATAAGTGTACGTTACCTAGTTTAAAAAGCTGTGGGGTTGATGATTTATCTTCAAAGCTGAAATAATAGGTCACCCATCTTTTCAAGAATGCTCTAATTCTGTTCCTGTTAAAGTCAATGAATTTTGTAACCACCGTTTTCAATTGAAGACGACTTTCTATTTCCATTGTACAGTTTTGCTAGACAGAAGGGAATGCAGGTGGCAAGTTATATTAGCTATGCATATGACCAAAGGAGCAACATGCAAATTACAGATTCATTCAGTATTAGAACCCACCAGTTTTGGCAGTTTTGCTGTTCTTTACTGGTTTTCAAGGACAGGAAATACATCCTTTGTCCTTCCAAACCACCTTTATGTTGTGCCGTATACTTATATATTACCTAAGGTATTTCCCAGTCGAAATCCAAATAGTGAATAAGCTAACCTGCAGGCCATAAGGTACTGGCTTCTCAAAAACAAGGGGTGACTACTGTATTCCATAGTTCCCAAAGTATCTAAAGGACTACCTGAAGTAAAGATCCGGATGCAGGAGTTGAATGTACATTAAGTTTGCCAATGATAGTAAACTAGGATGAGCTGTGGACTCTAAAAAGTAGAGAGGCTTTACAGAGAGATCTGGATAGACTACAGAGCTGGGCAATCACCAACAATATGAAATTTAACTAGAGCACGTACCAGATTCTGCACCTAGGATGAGGTAATCCTGGTTATACATAAATACTGCAGGACAAGAGGCTGGAAACAGCCCCATGGAAAGAGATCTAAGGATCTGGCTTGACGACAAGTTGAAAAGACAGTGGTGTGCCCAGTCAGCCAAAAAGGCCGATAGTGTCCTGTGTATCAAGCACAGCATAGCTAGCTGACTGAGGAATTATCCCACAATATATTGCATTGGTGCTGCCACACCTCAAGTACTGTGTGCAGTTTTGGATGCCTCAGTATAAGAAGGGCATGAAATTATTAGAGTGTGTCCAGAGGACAGTGACCAAGATGGTGAAAGGTCTCAAGGGAAAACTTAGGAGAAAAGGCTGAGGTCACTTGGTTTGTTCAGCTTAGAGAAGGCTGAGGGGTGCCCTCATTGCAGTCTACACCTTCCTCAAGGGGGGCAGCAGAGGGGGAACTGCTGATCTCCTCTCTCTGGTGACCAGTGACAGGACATATGGAAATGGAATGAAGCTGCATCAGGGAAAGTTCAGGTTGGACACTGGGAAAAGGTTCTTCGACTGGGAGGGTGGTTGGTAACTGGAACAGGCTTTCCAGGAAAGGAGTGTCTGGATGATGCTTTTGGTCATATGATTTACTGTTAGGTGGTCCTGCAAGGAGCAGGGAGTTGGACTCAATAGGGACTTATGGGTACCTTTCAACTGGAGAAAATCTATGATTCTGTGATTCTATAATAATATTTTAATGTGTCAGGGCCTGTATGTATACCCTGAATGTATTTTCTCTCTCTGTACATCTGCAATATTTATACATATACATAAGAAATAAGGTGTCCTGTAGTTAAAGAACTCAAGAGAGAACTAACTGAAATTATTCTTTTCTAGAAACAAATGTTTCGCTCCTGGACTTCTGTTTTAATTATTTTTCATTAGAAAAATTGTGGAAAGCTAAAAGGTCCAAAATCTCATAGTTCAGTATTTGCTACCAATTCTCATTGAATCTGGGGTTACTTTTTGCTTTCAAACTTATTCATACGTCCTAAGATACATGATGTTTCATGTAAAGGCTAGCAAAGGAGTCAGGGACTTAATGTATCATCCAACAATAGATATAGGCAGAACCAGTCTTAAGTGATTGGCAAAAAACACAAAGCACAAAAGCTACTTAAAGACCCAGTGGTCTGTGTGTGCTTCAGTTCCCCTTTCAGTAAAGATTTGGTGGGGGACCTAGCAGAGACAGAGTCCCTCTGATGGCACTGGTGTGATTTTAAAGTGATGCATTAGTGTCTGTTTTCCTCTGGAGTCTTTGCCATTCATGCTGCAGCTGTGCCTGTTTATGTTCAATATGCATATTTGAAAATCTCTCTTTTGGTCTGTTGAACTTTGGAATAAAAAACCAAAGACCTCCCAGAAAAGGAGAAGGTTTATTTTGAGCTTGCTTTAATTTACTTTTTATTAAATATGGGCTTGAAACAAAACCTCAGATCAAAATACCCAGAAATTTCAGTAGGGAGGCTGAAATCTCAATTTAGATTAAAGTTTTGTGGTTTGGATCCACCCCTACTTCATATTTTCTGGAACAGAAGACTTGGCCTCTTTCACTTTCTCCTGGAAAAAGGGGTCTTTCTTACTGGTAGTCTGAAAAAAGACTCAGTTTTAGTTATATTTACAGAAAGCCAAAGATTTGTTGGTTTCCATCGTGCAGAAGAAAAGGAACTATTTTTATTTTATATATTGACACTAAGAAACCTTTATTTCTTCTGTTTTGAAGAGGCAAAAGCAATAGTGTGTGTAATTTCCTGGAAAAAATGAAAACAGCCTATAGAAGATCTTTCTGGAAAGAGGCTGAAGAAAATAGTAGAGAAAACCAACTGAATATTCTTGATCCCTAGTCACTGTTCATGATAAAGAAGCCCAAACCATACGCGCTCTGTGGAAAGCCCTTCAGTGTTCTGGGTCATCCATATGTATCTGATGAAATAGAGGAAGGGAAATTATTCCAAATTTGAATAATAGCACAGTGAAAATACAAGCGTATCATGTCTATTCAAATAATCTGCTACGTAGAAGAATAAATCATCAGGACAGAATCAACAGTTTCAGTTCTTTCTACTCTTGTCAGGTTTAGTTTTACACTAAAATAGTATAAACATGTGACTGCCATGAGAATACCCAGGATTTTGAAATTAGTAATGTCTAGAAAGAACCATTCAATTTAATAATCTTGCTACTTTAACTCCATCCAGATGAGAAAAAAGATGAAATCCCTAATGGATGAACAGAGCAGAGGAGGTATCTCTAATTGTAACTCTTCTTCAAGGCAGTATTTTAGAACAAGGATTAAGTTTTCTTAGTGTAGGCATAAAGGGCACAGAATCCATTCCTGAAAACAAAGGCATTAAACTAGATAAAAATGACAACAGGTAAAAAATTTGAGCCTAGTTAGCAGGTTTTCCTGTTACCTCCACAGAGAAACACAATCTTTGCAAAAGAAGGGTGAAAACTTCTAAAGATATTGTCCCCTGCAAGGGGTTGTGGGGATAAGAATGTCCAGCTGGCTGCAATTCATCCAGGCCCAGAACCAGAAGCAACAGCATTGCCACAACTTGACCCTGCGTCCCACCAAATCTGTCATGCTGAGGGGGGGTCTCTGCTATTTGAAGTGAGACACAGTGTTAAAACTTGCCTAATCTGAGCTAATACCTTGACCTGGCAGTGTGCTGTTTGGTCATATCAGCTCAGGTGGTGCTATAGTTCCCACTGATTCAAGCCATATTCAGGCAGTTTAAATTCCATCCGAGCCTCTGTGATTAGTGTTTCCATTCATCTGGTTCTAGGCCTGCAGAGGTGCTTTAAAAATGGAAAATAATTTTTAGAAATGCTGAAGGACATTTTTAAGTGGGTCTCTGAGCCTGGAAATCTTTGAATCAGTGATTCAAAAACTCTTTGGTCATCTGGAAAAATAATCAAATTCTCAGCACAAAATAATGATATTTATTTACTTGTTTAGGACCTGTCAGAATAACAAACAGTAAATAATGCTTTTTTGTTGTTTTTTTTTTTTTTTATAAAACATTTAGAGCATGACATTTTTTGTCTCAAAAAGTAATAAAGATTATTCCTTGAAGGTGAACTAAAGTCTTACCTCAGAAAAATATTTAAGTATATGCTTAAGTCAGTCTACATTCAACAGATCCTCCTAAATACAACCCAGGAATTACAAGTACCCTTGGACTGACTGTCTTCCAGATTGGTTTATGTTTCTGGAGTGTCTGAATGATAAAGAAAACATATTGAAAGACTACTCAGCTGGAGTGAATTGTCCTGGTTCCGTGCAAAGGGAGAAGATTCCATGCTAATTACATCCTTCCTCACCTATAGGTACAGAAATCTCTCTAGGTTCCACTGAGCTCACCGGCAGTGCTGCAATTGATTTCATTAGGAGCAGGAGCCAGGCAGAAATATGGTCAGTTTGATGAAAATGCAATGCATATGTCAAATTAAAGTAGGATCACATCTGCATTTTGTCTGCATCCTAAACAATAAAGTGAATTTTTTAGTGTTCATTGGGGAGGGGGGGGAGGGTATGCATTGAGGGGGGGGGGGGGGGGGGGGAGAAAAAGAAATAATTTGACTGCTCTTTCCAAAGGAAACTTGGCAGCAGTAAAACTAAATGTAAAATTTAATGTTTTAAAATTTTAGGCCACCAACATTGATTTAACAATCTAAAATGATGTTCTTGCTCTGGGAGAGTTCCATACTGACTGACACTTTTTCTTTTCCTTCAAATCTTGGGTAAAAAAAAAAAAAGTCATCAAGTATTTCAAGTGCCAACTTGGAGCAAATTTCTGTAGCCAAACTATAAATGCAGATTTTTAGCGGGCAGGCAGACTTCCACTGTGCTAAAATCACAAATCATGGAAACAATATCTCTGCCCCTACAGCCAGCCAGACTGACTGACCAACATCCAGAGAATGCAGATCTCTCAAATACCTATAGATATTTGTCTTTATTCTTGAGGGATATAGCCATAAGTCAATCATCAGGTATCTCTCTTGCATATGAAGATAGATGGCATATTTGACTAAAGACATGGCTTTTGTGTCTCTCTCTCTCTGTAAAAGAGTATAATTTCTAGCAATAATTTATTCACCACTGCAGAATAAATAAGAATTAGAGCCATATGCATATGTATGAATATACAGTCACTCATAGTGATAGTGATGCAACCATTATGTATGTTTGCTATGTCATATAATTGAATTGGAATGGTGGCTTGCAGAATTATGCCTAAATTTTGGGGAAAAAGATATCTGGGAGACACAGTACAGCCTGCGGAGTATACCAATGCAATCATAACAAACAGAAAGAAAAATAAGAAATCAAAGACACATTTACCTTACATTACATGGGATCACATTTTTGGTTTATTTGGGATTTTTGTTGTTTTGTTAGGGGTTTGTTTTTTTTGTGTTTTTTTTTTTTTTGTTTTTTGTTGGTTTGTTTGCTTTCAATTTAGCAGTTATGGCCTATTTTAAAAAGAACAGATTGGATATAATGTAAAATAAATCGGATAGTTTAATCCAGGTGATTTGAGAAGGCAGTCATATCTTCAGTTGTTTTCTTTTGGCTACTTTTAAACAAGTCTTGCTGTCTTGATCCACCTCAACTCCAATGAGAACAACAAATTTAGAAACTGCTTTCCCATTTCCACACATTTTAATATAGACATTGTCTAGGCTTTCCATTTCTTCATTCTTGTCTATTCTACTTTCCCTGGCTTGCTTATACATAACACAGGGCATACAATGATCAGAGCAGTTGAGCCCATGCTTAACATCACTTGTATCTCTAATCCTACGAGTGGGATTCACATGCTTAAAGTTAGGTACATTAGTAAATTATCTGGCTGAATGGAGACAGTGAACAATAAGAACAATTCTTTTAAGGAGAGAGCTAATGTGCATTGAATGTAAAGCATCATGGGGAGGCACATACAGGAGATAGATAGAATGTGCATGATTTTAAGATGCCCAGATTTTAGGAGTTCAGGTTAAGGTTTCCATGGAGATGCTGTCTTCATGTACTTCCTTATGAACTTGGGTCTCTGATGAGTTACACACACATAAAAGGATAGAACAGGGTCAAAAGTTTTCAGTATATTTCCAGGTAAATTACAACAGGACATACGACACTGTTCAACTCAAATCCAGTGTTTTGCATCCTAACATGTCAAAGTATGATTTATTCCTTTAAAGTCTCTTTCTTTTCCTTAATGTTCACTTCTCAAAGGAAAACCTTGATTCAAGAGTGTGAATTGGAAAAAAAACCCCACCATATTTCATGCAAGACATATTCTTTAATGAAGGCAACATGAGCTCAGTGCAAGATCCAGTGAGCAGAAAGGTGGCTTATGCCATTTCTGCAGCAGGACAATTCTGAGGATTGTGCAAGCAAACCTTTCTTCAGTTGTTTTAATTTGGACCTGGTTAACCATGGCCCTAAGCATCCCTGGAATGGTCAATCTCTATCCCCATTCTTGTCCTGTCTCACCTGCTAGTCCTCTAGTCATAAGAACACATCCTAACAGGAAATCTGAACTGCTGGAGTGGTACAAAGAGGGTGCCATAATGGTGAGAATTTAGACCATAGATCTTTAGTTCAAGCCGAAGTAAGTAGGCCTTAATAACCATGTCACCCCATTCTGCATACTATTGTGATTTCTCATTTCCTCTACTACATGAGGTATAAACTGTTTTCTTCCACTTTATAGTTTCTTTGTGGCCTCTCTCTGCCTACCCAACCTGCAGTTGTTTGCTCAGTTCATAGCAGCTGATGCCTGCCTTTTCTGGCTCTGGTTGTCAGCATCCTTCACCCACTTGTTATATTTTCAAACAAGTCCCTTTGTGTTCCCTTTCATGCCTCTGCCCTCACATATGGGAAGAATTTCCTAGAAACATATGCAAAATCAATTAATTTTCCTCTGTTGTATTCCTCTAAAACTCTGCCTACAAACAGCTTGAAATCAGCCAGACTGCTCGTGTGTTGATGCAACCACCTGTTATACCAATCAATTTTGGTTTGTAATTTCTTTATACTCCCTTACATCCTTTAGCCTATATCTGTCTCTTACTTTGATACTAAGGTCCTCAGAGCCAACGCCTAATGTAATAGGATCTTAATCTATGGCTAATACAAGCTCTGGGGTAATAGAAATCATAAAAATGAATGAGGCAGTTGTGAAGGAAATGTGCATCGTCATGAAATGGTATCAGCTGTGGTAGTGTCACAAAATACAACCACTGCCTAAAATAATGATACCACTGACTGGTCAAAACTCTTTGACTTTGGTGAAACCCAGGATATTGCCCTCGGTCATTAAATCTTCGGATTGACACATGTTTTTTAGTAATTTTTTTTCTTCATTAGCAATAATCAGAAACCTCCGTCTTTGAAGTGATTTTGATAATACCATTACCTGTTGACCACTGTCTTGTCTTATCTGGTCTTCATTCTCATTTTTCAAATACCTGTTCTGCAGTGCAGAATTATGTGTATGCTTATATACTGCCAAAAATATTTATGACCGTTGTCAATAATTAATAATTATTTACTATCAGAATATTACATGAAGCACTTTGTCAGAATGAATCTATAAATTACAGGAGGTTATGCTGATGAATAACCAAGAATGTTTTGCATTTATCGTCTTATCTCAAGCAAACAATCCTTTTAGAAATACTGCTGTACAATCCAAGCTGGCCAAAACCAGCTTTGGAGTTAAAAAAATGCCCACTCATGTTTAGGCTGAATATTCAATATTTCCTACTCTTTGTTTCATAAATATAAATAACCATTTGGAGGAACATTGTTCCTAGAAATATGCATCTCTCAAACTGAAAAAATAAGAAACATTTTTGAGAAGTGAGAAATGCTCTGTGAAACGAACATGCTGCTTCTATTAACCCATTATTGGTGTTTCATTTTTTTGTTCGTTTTACAAGAAGCTCACAATGCCCAGATAATGAGAACATATCTTGCCTTTTCCTTCCTATTTCCTCTTTCTCTTTTTCCTCCAAAAGCTCAGAACTCAGCTGATGTACCCCTGACATTATTTTAAAACACCTTTCAACAGTCTCATCATAAAGGACAGGGCCGTTCTTTTTTTTAAAAGCCAAACTCACAGTCAATTTGAAGATTGTAAGCTATGGCCCATGTTCCACTCAAGACATCGCGCTTTCCCAGGTGTGAGAATGGGTTCATGGAAAGTTCAATTGTTCACAGCAAAATCGAAAAATGAAAAAAAGCAAGAAAGAAGAGCTCTCTCCCCACCCCCCAACACACACATACATCTCTCCCCCCGCGCCTTTCCCCTTGTCCCAGGACTATGCGGACTGTACCTCATGCACCTCGGAAATGGACCCGGCGAGGCTCCCGGCACAGCATGCATACGCGAGAGGGAAGGGGAGGAAAGGGAAGGGAAAGGAAGGGAAGGAAGGGGGATGCCTTCGCACGGTCTGATCACCACCATAAAGAGTTAAAGAGAGAGTGAAATGGCTAACGTACACACACCCCGCTCCATACCGGAGAAGAGTCTCCCAGCTGAGGTTTATGCTCTGTGAGGACCAGGCTGAAACTGACCGCCCCCACGGCCGCGCTGGACACCCCTAACCCTATCTCCAGCACGGAGAGCACCAGGAGGCTCCCGATGATCTGGCTGCTGGTGCACATCCTCCCTTGGTCATCCTTCCTTCCCGATCAGCCGGGAAAACCGCGCATCCTCCTCCTCCGGCGCTCCCGTGGCCCTAAGTCGCCCCCAAACTTTTCTTCCTTCGC
>NW_009920118.1:448-5128 GCF_000696875.1 Nestor notabilis | reverse complement strand
GGGGGCTGAGGCTGCTGCTGTGTGCAAGCACATCCCTTTCCCTTCTTTCTCTTTCCTGATCTTCTCCTTCCTCCTTCTCCTCCTCTTTGCCTTCCCCATCCTCCTTTTTCCTCCTTTCCCTTCCCCTTTCACTCTACTTTTCCTTTCCCCTTTCACTCCTTCCCCTTCTTTCCCTTTTTCCCCCCTTCTTTCCCCTTCACCTTCTCCTCCCCTTCACATTCCTTTCCCCCCTCTTCCCTTCCTCTTCTCCTTCCCTTTTTTCCCTCTTCTCCCTTTCCCCTTCTTTTTGCCCTTCCCTTTCCCCCTTTTCCCTTCACCCTTCCCCTTCCTCCTCTACCCTTCCCCATCTTCCCATTCCACTTCTTTCCCCTTCCCCCCTTTTCCTCTTCTCCTTTCCCCTTCCCAGTCCCACTCTTCTTCTCCCCTTCCCTTCCCCTTCCTGCCCTTTTCCCTGCTTTCCCCTTCCTCATCCTCTTTGCATTCCCCATCCTTCTCCTTCCTTTTTCCTTTCCCTTTATTTTCTCCCCCCTTCCACTTTTCCCTTCCCCTTCCCCATCCTTCCTTTTCCCTTTCTTTCTTCTTCTTTCTCCTTGCTCTTCCCCTTTCCCTTCTCCTCCAATCCACTTACACACACCTCTTACCTCCTCCAAGCATCCCAAGCTCTTTCCTGAACCCTTTGGGATGCTCCATCCGCAGCTGTGGCCTCTCCTGGTGCCTCTCCCATGGCCCCAGAGCCGCAGCACCAGCCCAGGGCAGGTCTGGATGGCCAGAACAGAGTGGGATCCGCTCTCCTTCCTGCTGCTGGGGATGGAATCATGGCAAAACCAGGGATATTAAGATCAAATCAGGGTGGGGGATCTACTGATGGCCATGAGCAAGGAGATGCTCAGAGCCCCACACTGAGCACAGAGCTCCCATTGGCGCTGATGCTGGAGAGGAGCCGGTTTTCTCTCCCATCCACACGAGATTTCATTTCCTTTCCCTTATCAGAGGATCTTTTCATCAGCCGCTTGCTCAGCAGCCGGGAACACTGCTCTGCTCCACCGCCCCCCAGCATGGAATCATGGAATGGGCTGGGATGAAGGGAGCTTAAAGCTCCTCCAGCTCCAACCCCTGCCCCGGGCAGGGACACCTTCCACTAGAGCAGGTTGCTCCAAGCCCCTGTGTCCAACCTGGCCTTGAACACTGCCAGGGATGGGGCAGTATTCCAGCATCCCCCTTATCCCTTTTCTCCCAGTTGCTTTGGGGAAGGCAGTGGGATGGAGTGTGTGGGTACCAGTGAGAACCAGCATCAATCCCACCTCATCCTGCATCACTATCCCCACCGTGGGTACCAGGATGCAGCAGGATGCTGCATCCAAACACCCTCCATCACCTCCCTTTCCGCCCATCCCTGCCCCAAAGTACCTGGGGGTCTGTCCGTGCTCTGCCCACACCAGCAGAGCTGCTGTACCTGCAGGCACAGGCAATCATCTCCCTCATCATTGAGGATTCCTTTCCCTTTATTTGCTGCTTTGAGAACAGCTTGTTCCGACCTTGTGATAAAAACAAGGCTCCGGGTTCCTCTGGGGGTTGTTTTCTGTTCTTTTTCTGTTCCCAGGATAAATGTCAAGGAAAATGGAAAAGCTTTTCTCCATTCCACTATTTTCTTCCTTCTCGGAAAGGCTCTTTGGGTTTTTGAGTGTGGCACAAGCAAAAACGGGGGGAAAAACAACTCCCGACTTCCTGGAACTGGAACTTTCTGGTAGGCATTAATATAGGGATGACAGGACCAGGGCTTCCACTGGTGGGAATACTGGGGATATATAGGGACAGATCATATATATACTGATGGTGTCTGAGCAACCTGCTCTAGTGGAAAGCGTCCCTGCTGGTGGCAGGGGGTTAGAACTGGATCCCATGATCCTCTGACACCCTGGAAGTAGGGAAGCAGCGTGTGGTCCCTGGGAGCATCCCAGGCTGCTGGGCGGATCCGCTTGGGTATCCCCGCAGGAAGAGCGAGGAGCACATTGCTCTCTGGAGCTCAGAGCGCCGGGGAGGGGGTGCAGCGATGCTGAGCCCTTCTGTAGGGGAAGTACCTGGTGAGTAAGTTGCTTTGTGTCCCCAAACCCCTGCACACGAGCGGGTTGCTCCCGGCACCCGCACAATGAGCACTCAGGGGCAGTAGGTGGTTATGGAGAGCTCCGAAGACCTCAGTCCTGCAGCCCAGGAGGCTCTGCAGGAGGCGAGCTCCAGGCTTGTTTCGCATTCACACCACAAACACCCACACGAGGGCACGGAGCTGGAACGATGCCTTTGGAAGGCGGCAGAGCTTCATCTTCCTGACAGGAGATAAAGACACGGAGCCCGTGTCAGGAACGAGAGCGAAATTGCCATGAACTCGCTGGAAAGGGGGCTCACCGCATCCTGTAGGGAATTGTGGGGAGGAACAAGAGGGATTTGCCATGCTGCATCCTCCCAGGACCTTCTCCTTCCATAGGGTTGGGAAGGACCTTAAGCTGCAGGAGGTTGGGGTAAGGTTTGCCCTTTGGATGCTCCTGGAGAAGGTTTCTTGGTGGATCTCAGTGGCCATCACCGGGGCCTCGTGCCTGCACCACAGCCCAGGTCTGATGTCCCTGTATCCCCTGGGGTGCCTCCAGCAGCCAGGATCAGCACCAGGTCCATGGGGGTCTGAGCCCTGTGGGACCTCAGTGGGAGCAAGGAGGTGGCCTCAGAGCTGCTGAGTGTTGGAGGGCTCCTAATGTGGGCTGAGGGCCACGAGCCACCCATGGAGGAGCTCAGGTGGGTGTCCACAGTGAGCACAGAGGTTCACCCTGGGTGTATGGAGAATCCTTTCCACCACAGAGCAGTGGAAGAGGTGGCACAGAGAGATCGTGTGGTCTCCATCCTCGGAGATGGATGTGATGAAGCCCTGACCTGACCCATGTTTGAGAAGGAGGTTGGACCAGAGACCTGAGGTCTCTGTCCTGCAGCAACCCCAACAGATGGGGAGCATCAAGGAATCATCATGGAATCATGGAACGCTTTTGGAATGACCTTAAAGCTCCTCCAGTCGCAACCCCCTGCTACGGGCAGGGACACTTTCCACGAGAGCCTGACCCTGTGGCAGGTTAAAGCCATCACCACATTCCCCATCCCAGTGGAGAAGATCAGAGCAGATCAGGGCGTGAAGCCCACCACCAGCTCCCCAGATCCATCCGCAGATGCGAGGCAGGGACCACAACATCGCAGCATCCCGCCGTGACTTCCCGGCTCTCTCCCTTGTCTAACGTTGTTCCTGGTGTTCATAGAGGAGGTTTTCTCCTCTCCACATCGCTCTGTGCTGTCTCCTCAGGAGATAATTCAGCCCCATATCCAAGCAGCTTCTGCAGAGTCCTGCCAACAGCAGCGCGGGCTCCGTCCCTTAGCGACACGGTTCCTCCTTTGGGCATGTGCAGCCCCAGGAGTGTCAGTGCTGAGGAACTGAAAGAACCCGCTGGAACCACCCCAGAGATTCCATAATACTTGGATGCATTCCATGAATAAAGCTCAGTTTTGGGTGTTTTCCACATAAATCCCTGCTTGCTCTTTGCTTGGAAGCACCCAAGGAGCTGCACTGGCGCATGAGGATGGGGGAATTCTGGCTTGGCTTCATAAGCGCCCGAGGACCACAGGATCCCACCCGGAGTGGGGGCATTGCACTGATGTCAGAGGATCATAGAACCCAGAGAAGCTGTGGCTGCCCCATCCCTGGCAGTGTTCAAGGCCAGGTTGGACACAGGGGCTTGGAGCAACCTGCTCTAGTGGAAGGTGTCCCTGGATGAGCTTTAAGGTCCTTTCATCCCAACCCATTCCATGATTCATAATTAGATTCAAGTGATGGCCCTTCAAATAACCTCAAATTAGCCCTGGCTCTACAATCAACTCCTGGAGTGAAATCTGGGCAAGGCATCACAGGGCTGCTCCTCAGTTTCCTCCCCTGGACAAGGCAGGCAGAGGCTCTCAGTAATGGATATGTTACTCGGCCTATTTATGGAGACCATGGGGATATTAATCCTTGTGAATCTGACAGGAACTGATGTGATTTGAGTGCAAATCTCTTAATAACTATTGCTGCTCTTCACGTGGGTTCACCACGGAGCAGGGGAACAGCAGCGTCTCCACAGGGGTTATAAAGCACGTCCCGCCCCTCTCCCCATGAAGGCAGTGACCCTGGAGGGCTGGATTGCTGCAAGGCTGCTGGAGAGCAACCAAAATAGCTGCTTTTGGTGCAACATCTCCTGCCATGAAGCCGAGCTCCCAGTCTGGGGGTGTGGGTTGGTGCAGCACAGAGCAGACAGTGTGTGGAGAATGCAGACACCCACAGAGTGATGCTGCTGAGCCTGCGGACAGGAGGGATGCTCCTGGGTTCACATGGGACGGGGGAACAACAGCAGGGTGGCTGGAGAGGTGGGACCGCATGAACATCATGGAGCTCAACAAGGCCAAGGGCAAGGTCCTGCCCCTGGGTCAGGGCAATCCCAGCACAGACACAGGTTGGGGGAGACTGGATGGAGCAGCCTGAGGAGAAGGACTTGGGGTGTTGGGGGAGGAGAAGCTCCTCATGACCCAGCTTCAGTGAGTGCTTGAGCCCTGAACCCCCCGTGTGCTGGGTGCACCCCCAGAGCGTGAGCAGCAGCTCCGGGAGGGGGTCCTGCCCCT
>NW_009920118.1:0-226 GCF_000696875.1 Nestor notabilis | reverse complement strand
AGCCCTGGCAGTGTTCAACGCAGAGAATGGTTGTCCCCTCAGTGCCATGGGTTAGTGGTGGCCTTGGCAGTGCTGGGCAACGGCTGGATTCGATGGTCTTAAAGGTCTTCTCCAACCTGGTCGATTCCATAATTCTGTAATATTGCTCGATGCCACCTGGTGCCCTTGAGAAAGGGACGTGTTTGTGGGTCGGGTGCTGCCTGGTGCTGCCCAGTACCCGTGGGGC
>NW_009920117.1:8778-10105 GCF_000696875.1 Nestor notabilis | reverse complement strand
TACTATGGTTTGTTTTTAATTTTTTTATTTATCTACCTTTATTTGTTTGTATTTATTTCATTTAATTTCATGTCATTTTTTTAACCTCAGCATATACAGCTCCTAGCACAGTTGTCATACCAGGGAGCCTATGTGTGTGCTGCTGGCAATACTAGGAGATAATTAGTGTACCCTGCTCAAGAGAATTAGTGCATGGACTGCATGAACAATATCCTGTTGCTCAACGCTTCTTACTTGACTTTCTTAGACCCGCTATTTTGAAGATGATATTCCCACAGCCTCGCTGTGGTACTGTGCAGTGTTACTTTCAACTGATATTAACAGGGATGATATTGATCTGAATATATTCCCAGAGTGATCCTTGGAGCAAAATTTGTTGAACGAGTGTTATTTACAAATTCACCCCAATGTACAAAAGAAATTCAATTCTTTTTTCAAAGCAGAGTGATAAAAGGATCCTGGTGACTGGATCAGTCCTGCAAAATACAGCAAGCCTGGAAAAGCAGGACAACAGCAGCAACAACAAAATTGAAAAAGGGAGTAGGGAGGAAGAGAGAAAAAGAAATACAATATCAAGGAGGTTTCTGTAATTAAAACCAGATTAAATATTTGTGCTTCGCAAATGATACAAATTGATATAGTTCTAAAAAGCCATTACTGGTACTCCACTATGAGAGTTCAATGTATTTTCTGCCCTAGGGCTCTGTTCAGCAGAAATGCTAAGCAGGGCTTCTATGTACAGGAACCTGCTGAATATGGTGAAATGGGCTGCTTCATCTTTTCATCCTATTCAGCAAAAATTTGACTGTCCCATGAAAATGTGTCTGAGTACTGCTGGGGACTTCTACACAGAGCCAAAGGGAAGCGAAGGCTTCATTGGAATACTTCTCTTGCTCCCCGCTGGGTCACTGTCTGTTCATTGCACTACAAAGTCCTGTTCCATTCTACTACCAAAATTAGTTTAATATTTTCATTTGAAGTAAAAGTGGCATTGGGTTAAATCACTGCCAGCCCATGGGGGAACAAAACCTTGGGAATATGTTTGCAGCACTTTGTGTAAGAGCAAAATGTGGCATCAGGGAGCCAAGTCAATTGGGATGGAGCCAAGATGACAGGTGTCAATGTTTTTTCTACACTGACCACAAGAAGACGACAGAGATAAGAAAGTCTGTGGCCTCTGCCAGAGCCAGGTCTGGTTTCTAGGGTATTAGGGCAAACATAACATTTTCCTCATGCCAGATGACTTGTTTGGTAGAGTGAAGACACTAGTGGCATAGGTACCTCTTCTATAACAGTATGGTTGAAGTGTGAGTAGACTTGGGCTGAT
>NW_009920117.1:0-8747 GCF_000696875.1 Nestor notabilis | reverse complement strand
TTTCCCTACCAGAAAGATTAAATAAAGGATTTTCCAAACTGCTTGAGAGATTTAAATTCATAACACTTGTTGGAAGGAGGCTTCTAAACATCCTTGTCAGCCTGGGAAACCTCAGGCTTAGCATGGGTCATTTTGCATTACTGTGATTTTCAGCCAGGTTTATGTATCAAGCTGCCCAAGTTTTCCATGTGCTACTGGGAGTTGAACCTGTTCAAAAAGTGTTTTGTAGAAACAGTTGGCTCATTACCTCCTGCCTGAAAAGGAGGTCAATGCACGCTCTGGAGAGTGATGCTGGAAGGTATGGACTGCTCATTCTGCAGGAAGGAGGCAGATCAACTAAAATTTAGGAGAGAACTTGCTATCAACTTCAATATCCTGTTGAATTCTTCATTAATGTGAAATGTCTGGGAGTGGGTGATATTCAGCAGAGATAGGATTCTTTTCTCAAAAGAGGTTAGTAGCTCAGTCTCAATGATTCAATGAGACTCAAGTGTGAATGCACACATCCTGAAAGGGATAGAGTATCCTAAGTCCAAGCGACTAAGTTTGACGCTGCAAGTTCCTTTTCTAAACCTTTTACACTGGCACAGTGTTATGCTTTACTAAGTATATGCCCCTGTACTTATGTTTCTAGCCTAAAAAAGATGAAAATAATAAAAAGCTAGTGAATTTGCTTACTCTTTGTTTTCAGGGGTGTAACCTCATACAACGCAAAGTGACTTGGTTCTCCAGGTTCAAAAAAAAAGGTAGCACCCTTTCCAACATGAGAAGTGCAATACCCAGAGTTTGCTGGTCAAATTTTAAAACACTCCTTGAACCTCAAGGTCATGGGAGGGATTTTCAGAAGTGCTTAGCATTATTATACCTCATTTGAATTTTACTCTTTACTTCAAAATTAGTGATGTTAGCCAAGTCTGAGAGCTTTTGAATATCACACTGCATCGACTTAAATCTTGCAAGCAACGATTACATGGCACTGACACCACAGTGCATGTTCAGCCCAGGCACACCTCCTCCTCGGAGTAAGGTGCCAGATGTTCTTTCTGCACTGGCTGCACTGTACAATTCCTTGACATAGCAGGAACCTTTTCCAGGAAGAACGTTTTCTTGACCAGCTTTTCCCAAATGTCCAGGAGGACTATGTGGAGCTCAGATATCTTTCCATACAGGCTGCTCTGTAATATGGGGACAGTACTAGAGACTGGGTTTTCACAGTATTACATGCTGTAAGGTCATTTACATGGTTGTAAAAGTCTACTTACAGAAATTCAAAATGTTCTTTCAAAACAAAAGGAAAAAACTGAGAAGAAAACTCTTCTCAGGGAAGATGAACACAAAAATCCCCTATAGGGAATAATGTTTCCAAAAAGCAGACTGTGCACTTTACCAGGCACTGTAGAGTAGGTGATATGTGACAAGCAGCATACAAAAGCTAAGGTTGGTGTTTAGAATAAAAAGAAATCGGGTAAAGAATGCAAGTGACTTTAACTCTTTGTCCCCAAATAAGGCATGTGAACCTAGCTTGTGATTTTTGGGGGGATGAGTAACAAAACTTAAGTCAATTTTTCATGATCACTCCTGACAAGAGAGAGAAAGGTTTTGTTTATCACTTTTACCTGAAGTTATGTTAAACTTACTGATACAGCTGTTTTTTTAAAAAACAGCATGGAGGCAGTGATGCTGAGACATGCAAATGTGCCAAAAATTTTGGTTTTAGTAGATTTTTTTCCCCTGTATCAGAATGTCTGCGTTTTTCAGAAGTCCTTTTACCTGTGGGTATGACAGCATAGGGACTTACCAAGGACTGAAATGAAAGCAAAAGCCCAGCTGATTTACAGTGTCATGTAACCCACTGGTAGTTTGTCAAATGCGTAAAAATACTGGTGGCATTTTGGATTTAAAGGGCCAAATCTTTTCTGCAGGTGTGATCAGACATTTTCCATTGAAGTCAGTAAGACTTGTCTGAACACAGAATAGGATCTTGTCCTATCTCGAGATTCAGTCTGCTTGGGAGGTCTGATCCTGTGATTCAGAGAGGAGGCTAAAATGAGATAGCTAGGAAAAATCAGGGAGAATATAAGAGAGACATGGAAGGACAGGATGAAAGGCAGAACAGGAAAGAGTTTATAACACAAGTGGAGAATGTTATAACTAGAGAAATGCTTAGAGCTGATAATGGAAAGAAAACCATGTAATTGCAAACAATGGACTTGAGGCCACAAGATGAAGTGCTCCTACCTCCAGGGAAAAGACACATTTTAAAGGTATACAGGCACCTAACACCTTCTGAAATCAAACAAATTGGTGCTTTGCAGAATGAGTCAGATTTCAGGTGCCTGGGATCCAGGTCAGAGGTGTAAATACCTTTAAAAATCTGGTCTTCTGGGCCCTCAAACCTTCAGTGTTGAGGAAATCTGTGTTCCAGAACTGAGATGCAGCTGATATGAATGAATGTAGCATGTCAGAAAAATCTGATTAGCCAAATCCTGAACGCCTTGTTAGAGCAAGAAGGAAGTTTGCCCTTATAACAATAGGACAAAGACTGCAGAAAAGTTGCAGGACATTCCATTGAGAATGCCAATTTTGTGGAAATAACTTTTAGAGGCAGGCCAAAGTGAGTATGGCCTTTTGGTCACACTCTAAAATCGCTGTGTATCAGCTTTTAGATTATGCCAGTACCCTAGAACAACACCCTGTCTTCTCATATATTGATATTGTAGCTTCTACAGCTTTTAATGTGATCTTTCTCTCACAAAGAAAGCCAGGAGATTGTGTTTATATCTACTAGCCTCTAGAGTCTTCAAGTTAGGAAGGATCTTGTGCTTGTCTTGACTAAGAGTATTTCTGAGAAGTCAGTATGTGTAAATCATTTGTATGGATGTGGAAAAAGTAAAGCAAGAAGATAAATAGGTTCAGAAAAATCTTGATATTTATTTAAAGACTAGTAGTATTTTAGACTTCTTTCAAGTAGGGTTTTACATTTGGAATTGTTACAAAGAAAAACTGTTTGTTCTCTTTCTTTTAACATCACCTTCCCCCATATGAAGATGACAGGAAGCCTAAAGATCCTGGTAAGAGGAAGATGGAAATTTGGAATAACTTTTTTCTACTTTTGCTGCTCAAGTAATCATAACAACAGAAGCATTATGTTTCTAGAGATAAACTAACATCTATTGTAATTGGGTAACTGGGAATAAGAGTTCTGTGTGGCCAGTTAGAGGGTGTAACATAGGACAGTTGAGTATCAGCAGGAGGAGCTCTCTGAAGAAGGAGAGCTGGAAGTAGACACATCCTAATATGAAGCCTCAGCTTTATCATCAGCGAGATAATAGTATACTGGTCCAGAAAAGGTCTTAAGAGGTCACCTTAATGGCCTCTCCCATTTCTCCAAGAGGGTATCAAACAGTTCTATCTTTTCTGGAGGTTTTTTGTTTAACCTCTTCTTAGAGATCTCCAGTACCAGCGATTCCAGCATCTCCAAAAGGAATGTGTACTAGCATTACCTACTTTTGCCTTTAAATATGGGTTGGGTTTGATTTATTTTTTTTTAATGTTTATTCTGAATATCTCTCTCTGCAATGTAAATATAACCCTTCCTGTTCTCTCCCCAAGATGAAAAGAACCAATTATTCCCTTCCTCTTTTTATATGTCTGAAGACTGTTACTATGTCCCTTCTCAGCCCTCCTGCTAGCCTGAGTAACTCCAAACCTTTAACTAACTCTTTATTTGCAGATTAAACATTCTCTAGATCTCTGATTGCTCTTACTAATGTCCTTTGCTTTCCCTCCAATTCAGCCACATGTTTCTTGAAGTGTGGTACTCAAAATTGGACATAGCTGTCCAGCTGAGAGTTTGCCAGTGCTGAATAAAGCAGAAGGATCATTTCATGTATCCTAATCACTTCACTTCTGTTTATGCATCTTAGCCCTTTTTTTGCAATAACTTATTGTTTTTGACTCTCAGCTTGTGATCCATTATGAACTCAAATCTGTTTCCTTCAGAATTACTATCTAAGCAGTTAGTTCCTACCTCTGTATTTGTGAAGTTGATTATATCTGCATACATTTAGTCTCTAACACTTGTTCATATGGAACTGCAGATTACTTTTTCAGACCATTTCTCCAATTAGCCACAATCATCCTGAGCTCTCATCCTATCCTTTAATATATGTATTGTCCTCCAAACTTCAGGTAAGTGCCAAATGTAATACTCTCTATTATATCATATAGTTCTTAAGTGACAATATTACATATTCAAAATCAACAGTGTGAGAAATCTGGTAAGATGCTGATTTGCTGTTTCTTTTCCATTGTGCCTTAGAGGAATAAATGTTATTTGGATTCACAGATTTTCTGGCAGGAGATGGGGAAGGGAGTAGGTGAAATGATTTGTCTGTATTGCAGGAAGATCACTAGATGCCAGACTGCTAATGGAGACGTACTGAATTATCTTAACACTTGCCTCATCTGCAGGCACCTGATTCTACCATGTCATTGTACTTCCAGAATCATCTGATGGATCAGGATCAGGCTGGATAAGGTATGGACTTTGACAGCATCTGGAAGGAATTGAAAGCTTGCTGAAAAAAAAACAAACCCGAAGACAACAACAAGATGGGGAAGAAAGCTGCACACAAGGAATAGTAGCTTGAGGAATACCAGTTAAAAAGAGTCTTGCCAAAGTTCAGCAGAGGTCTTTCTCATGGTTGGTAGGGTAAGCTGTTTTTTTCCTACACTGAATTCCCAAAGGAACTGAAATGCAGTCTGATGTTGTTATTGTCCAATAGCGTATCATTAATAGTTGGGGTCCTCTCAGCTTTCAAATGCATGATGTGGAAACAATGAAAGGAGAATAAGTTCTGATACTGTGACTCTAATTTTACTCAAATAAAGGAAGGGAAACAATGCAATTCCTCTTGCAACTACATGGAAGAGCTAACTTATGAACCTGTGAAGAGTGAATGATTTGCAACTCTGGTGATGGAAGTGTGGAGATATGCACTCCAGGTAATGAGACAGTAAGGATGTCAAAGACATAAGAATGAACCCAGAGGATCAGATCTTTAGATGAATGTTGCAGCCTCCTGCACATCTTAGAGACCAGCATTTAATTGTTCTTCATATCCCTTCCCTCTGATAATCACAGGGAATTACTGAATTTCCTGATCCATTCTGCCTTGTCCTGAAGGTTTCCCACCAAAGACAAGAGCTGGCTACATCTCTCAGTCTCACTGAAATTGCCAGTGTCTCTAGTCCCTGGTTAAGTTGGTTTTGGGGAGAGGAAAAAGTTATTTCCATGAAATAATTCCTGTTCTCTAAAGCATCTTCTCAGTTAAGCTGGAGAGATGATCTTAAAAGAGGGAGGAACATATTGCAGGATGGAGGTATCTGGAAAATACAGAGCAAACTACATGTCTTGGATAATTCAGCTAACCTTAAGCCTCTCAGTGTGGCTTCACACTCTACTCTTCTGTTTTCTTACCTGTCTGGTTCCTAGGTTTTATTATCACTGGCTATTCCCATCTGCAGAAAGAGCCCTTGCTCTTGTAGGAAAGTCGATAGTGGCTCGTACAAAGATGAACCTTCATGGTACCTTGCCATTCACTTCAAGTACTTTCCCAGGGCAGTCTGTGTTAACAGCTGTTCCCTTCTTGTCCACCTTCCCAGGATCTTATTATTTTCAGACACTTTTCACTGCCAGTTTGCGAAGAGGAATTCAAAGTCCATGGCTTCTGCAATAAAGCCACCGATTGTCTTTACAAATCACTGTCCAATACTTTATTCCTCCACACCTTTGTAGCACTCTTTGCAGGAAAGTGAGCGTATGTGGGGATGTGGATTTTCCAAGTAAAGTGTAATAGAAATATGGCATTACCAAAAGCAATTGTCTTGTTCTTCTTTGCAGTTTTGCAAATCTTCCTCTGAATCAGTAATTGTATCTGGTAAGGAAGGAACATCCTCACCTCTTATGGGGATTTGAAGTGTGAGATTTGACTCCCAGGTGTTGGATTCCTGGCTACCTGTAATTAGATGCATTAGAAGAAAGAATTTTTGTGTGTTTTGTGTTCTGGATACAATGATTGGTCCTGAATCTCTGTATGCGGGAAATATTGTTGTAAAAAGTGTTATTTACTGGTCTTCTATTGATACTGTACTGTGCATTCTTAGGTAATCCTGTGAGGTAGGTCAATCTATCAAATACATTTTTGCAGTAACTTTTTTCAGAAAAAAAGTGTCTGATTTAGAAATGCTTGTGCACATAAGTAACCTTATTACCAAGGACTATCAAATTGATTCATACGTATAAAGCTTTCCATGAGTGGAAATGTTGTAAAATTGGCCTCTTGGTTCTCATTCATCCAAACAAAGTCATACAGAAACAACAAAACTTTTGGCAACAGAGAAGTTACATTTGTATTTCACTATAGAACACACGCCTTTTCTCCAGGACTGTAGACTATTTTTTGTGTAAAAGTCCCCATCCAGGCTCTGAACATGATCTCCATTGCAAGGAGAAAAAAGGGTTATGTCTTCTTCTGGAGGACTTCTGAAATTCCACAACTTTTAAGAGTGAGGATAATCTTTCCAGGGGTCAATCAAAAATGTGTTTAATCACATGACCTGTCACACTTCATATAACATTATGTTTATTTTGTTAGCAACAACCATAAATTTCCATGCTTAAGCAGACCCCTCTGCAACTCTGCCAGCTGTTCTACTTGGTCTCCCATTCCTTTTGCATTTTCCAGCTAAACTGTGTCTCTTACGCAGATGAAGAGGTGGAAGGGAAGCCCACTGAGCTCTTGTGTCCCTCCAGCAAGCAGGATGACTTTTGCCACCATAATCTTCAAGTAAATTGCATGAAGCAGTTAAAATTTTTATAGGTGACTGCATAGTATTATTGCATAAATGTATTTGACAGATTAATGTGTTTTACACAACTTACCAGTAAAAACTCCAATATTTTCAATCTAGACACCAAGTACATTATGGAAAATGAACTGACTTACACATTAACTTGAGAAAAAGAGAAAAAGAAACTAACTTCTTGGTTTTACCTATTCAAGCAGTGTGCAGACACTAAAAAATGCTGTAAATGTAGTCTGATACCATAACAAACATTACTAACTTAAATAAGGCTTTTTTAAAATAGTTTCTTTCATTGTAGGGTTAATAGAAATGTTTGACTTAGTCTTTATTCTTAATTTTGGCAGGCTGAGAATATTTCTCCATGAACCTTTGTATGATCTTTGTGTGAGAAGTTGTGTTATGTCTGGACAGAGTATATTTAAGAAGTTTAATGAAAATTGGATACATTGTTTGGGACAGCCAGCATGTTACATCTCAAAGTTTCAATTACAGGATACTTGATGTAAGTTGGTTTTGGTGTTATATTGGTGTCCTTAATTAGTTTCGTAATGAATTCAATTAGTTATTAAAATTGGCATCCAAGCACATCTGGAGCACAGTGGTGTTTTAAATACTGGGTAATCATTTAGGATGAGCTTCAATCTAATGTTTTAGTGCAGCTTAAATGAAATACCAGCGTTCAATCATTGCAGGAATGGGAGTATATATGCACCAAGGTTCTTGTCCCTAGCACTCCATCAGCTAACTCCTTGTTAAAACATGCCCTAAATTTTGACTGTTATTAATAAATTTATTCTGAGCATTATTTTTGGCTTCCAACCCCACTCTGGCCATGTGTTAAGATGACAGTAAATCTAACTGCAGAGCTCCTATTACTGCATAGAGAATACCATAGCTGCATGGCAAGGCATTGACTCCATATAAATTTGTGCTGCCAGTTTAAATGTATTTTTGAAAATTGACAGCACGGTTGATGCTGGATTGGGTAGTGTCTGCCCGTAGGACCTGAAGCTAGGTCACACGTTTGTGGAACAAAAGTGCTGCATGCACACATAAAGGTGATGTCTTTCTGTGTGCACCTGATCTAGACCTCATCTGTGGTGCTGGTGGCTTGACTTGGTTGAACTGGAGTATCCATTTAGGCCAGCCCTTCTGGTTTAAAGTCTTGCTGCTGTTATTTAGTAACTAAACTGATGCTGTGGCTACGCCTTGCCATCCATTCCCTCGGCAGCAAGTGTGTTTGAGTGGGTCGCGTGACAGGTGTCCCACACTTCCCATCACTTTCCCCTTTAGCTGCCGCAACTCACTGTTTGGGTGCTTGCACTCTCAGCCGCAGACCAGAAAATAATTTGTCCACCAGGAAAGTGTTTTAGCTCCTCTAAATCCACTTTGCTTTTTAATGCGACTCAGGTGTGACGTCCCATTTTGGGATGCGAGGACACGAGCAGTTGGGCTCGGCACAATCCATGGCTGCAGCAGGTTCTAGCAAAGTGGAGCAGGGTGAGTATGGGGTGAGTGGGCAATAATTCCAACTGGATCCGCTGCCAAGGGGGTAATTCCCTCCCTGTTACCTGAAGTTGTGCGTTGAGCTGCCTGAAACCACGCTCTGTGGCCGCACCGAAACCCCCTGTCTGGGGCCGCAGCCGAGACCTGCTGTAGGTGCCGGTTGTGCCACGCACCGCCCCTGTCCCCATGGGCTGCCGGGACGCCGGCAGAAGCTCGGGCTGTCCGGGGAAGCTTTTTCGGGGGTGAAGGTTTGGGGGAAAGTTTTTTGGGGTTAGTTCTTCTGGGGGGAAAGCAGCCGCCCCAGGGCCGGGCAGGGGTCCCTCACCAGCGGCGGGCACACCCCGTCCCTACAGCCCGTGGCGGGACGGGCT
>NW_009920116.1:1239-1529 GCF_000696875.1 Nestor notabilis | reverse complement strand
GGTCCCACACCGGCGAGAGGCCCTACAAGTGCAACGTGTGCGGCAACAGGTTCACCACCCGCGGCAACCTGAAGGTCCACTTCCACCGGCACCGCGAGAAGTACCCCCACGTGCAGATGAACCCCCATCCCGTGCCGCAGCACCTCGATTACCTCCTGCCGGCCACCCAGCAGCCGCCCGTGGGAGCTCGGGGCAAGGGGGGCGACCAAGTCGATGGGGGCGACCAACAGGTCGAGGTGGGCACCCAACAAGTCAACGGGAGCACCCAACAAGTCAACGGGGGGACCCAA
>NW_009920116.1:395-1052 GCF_000696875.1 Nestor notabilis | reverse complement strand
GCCCCCAACAAGTCAACAGGGGCACCCAACAAGTCAACATGGGCACCCAAAAAGTCAACGTGGGCACCCAACAAGTCAACATGGGCACCCAACAACTCAATGTGGGCACCCAACAACTCAATGTGGGCACCCATCAGGTCAATGGAGGCAACCAACAGGTCAACGTGGCCACCCATGATCTCAGTGGGAGCACCCAACAGGTCGATGTGGGTGCTCAACAGGTCAATGTGGGCACCCACCAGGTCAATGTGGGCACCCAACAGGTCCATGTGGCCACTGATCATGGTGGTGGCATCACCCAAGTCGTGTCCACCCACCAGGTCAACCCAATCGTCCAACAGGTCAACCCAAGCACCCAGGTCAATGGGGGCAACCAACAGGTCAACCCCAGCATCCAACAAAACGCCAGCACCCACCAGGCGGGCACCCCGCAGGTCAATCCAAGCATCCAACAAGTCAACCCAAGCACCCACCAGCTCAACGGGAGCACCCAACAGGTCAACACTGCTCAACATGTGGGCACCCAACAGGTCAACCCAAGCGTCCAACAAAGCACCCACCAGGTCAACCCACTCATCCAACAGGCCAACCCAAGCGCCCAAGTTAATGGCGCCCAACAAGAGGTCATCCCAGCCGTCCAACAAGTAAACCCGGGCC
>NW_009920116.1:0-201 GCF_000696875.1 Nestor notabilis | reverse complement strand
TCAGCCTAAGGGTCCAACAAGCCAACCCAAGTATGCAACAGGTCAACCCAGGCGTTGAACAAAACACGAGCGTCCAAGAGGTCAACCCAAGCATCCAACAAGTCAACCTGAGCATCCAAGAGCTCAAGCCAAGCGTCCAACAAGTCAACCCGAGCATCCAACAGGTCAACCTCAGCGCCTTCCACAAGCTGCTGCTCCTGA
>NW_009920115.1:3070-3532 GCF_000696875.1 Nestor notabilis | reverse complement strand
GCTGGGCTCCCTCCCGCCTGGTCCCTGCGCCAGCACCCTCCTCCTTCCCCGGCTGGAAGGGAAGATGCCGGGTCCATGCCGCCGCTGGTAGCCACGGGCTGCTGGTGGGAAGCGGGGCGAGCAGCTAGCAAACCCGAGCACTCCCCGGGAGGGGAAGCCTGCAGCTACGTCCTCACCTTCCCATGTTGTTCCCTTTCTCCTTTCTGCTTATTTGTATAGCGGACGCGCCCGTCACGGCAGTTGTTTAATATGTGTTTCCCTGCCAGGCCTTGCTGTTTGATTGCTGTCACAAATGATATCAGGTGAAATTCCTCATTGTTTCTGCAATTACGTGGTAGCCTACTGCTACGCGCTTTTCCAGCCCCTCGAGTTCACTCTTTTCCCTCTGCAAGCCTCATACTGCATGCACGTAAAGCTAACAAAACCTCAAACCCTCCAGAACTACTATTTCTCAGCTATTAT
>NW_009920115.1:0-3039 GCF_000696875.1 Nestor notabilis | reverse complement strand
GCAGGAAAAAATTCATAGCTCTGACATCATAAGCCCCGAGCAGCACGAAGTTTATCAGGGCCTTCACATGATGAAATTGTACTTTTTAAAGTGTTAGAAGAAAAAGCAGGGCATCATTTTATGGGATTCAAGCTGCTAATTTTAATTGCTGTGATTTAAACAGTGCAGTTGAACCCAGGCTCTCTCAATAGCCATGTCTGATACAAAGCAGGGCAAGCAAGCCAAAATTAGCTGTTTAAAACTGTTAGATCTGTAAATACAAATAGGATCAAACCGACCAGATCTGTGGCCATCACACTCATGTCATGGATCCTGTCATATTCTCACATCTCTATTGAATGACTGTCAGGCTGGCAATGAGCATGAAACTGTAAGTGAGTAAGTGATATTGCCTTAAAACCAGGAAAACAGTGCTAGGTATCCCTCATTAAACTTATCAGAGGGTGAAAAGGCAAGCATTTAAGAAGAGCTGTTTGGAGATCTCTATGCATGAATAATCATAGAATCATTTGGTCGGAAAAGACCTTTAAGATTATTTGATCCAACCATTAACCTAATACTCTCAAGTCCACTACTAAAACATGCCTTTAAGTGCCACATCTATACACTTTATAAATACCTCCAGGCATAGTGCCTCCAGCACTGCCCTGGGCAGCCTGGACAACCCTTTTGGTGAAGACATTTTCTTTAATATCTAATCTAAACCTACCCTGGTGCAGCTTGAGGCCATTTCCTCTTGTCCTTGTTATTTGGGAGAAGAGATCAGCCACCTCCTCTCTCCATCCTTCTTTCAGGTAGTTGTAGAGAGTGATAAGGTCCCCCATGAGCCTTCTCCAGGCTAACCCCCCCCAGTTCCCTCAGCCATTCCTCATCACACTTGTGCTCCAGACCCTTCACCAGCTCTGTTGCCCTTCTCTGGACGCGCTCCAGCACCTCAGTGTCTCTCTTGTAGTGAGGGGCCCAGCACTGGGCACAGGATTCAAGGTGCAGCCTCAGCAGTGCCCAGTACAGGGGATGATCACTGCCCTGGTTCCTGCTGGACACAGTATTGCTGATACAGGCCAGGATGCCGTTGGCCTTCTTGGCTGCCTGGGCACAAGCTGACTCATGGTCAGCTCCATCAATCAGCACACCCAGGTCCTTTTCTGCTGAGCAGCTTTCCAGCCACTCTTCCCAAGCCTGTGGCATTGCATGGGGTTGTTGTGGCCCAAGTGCAGGACCTGGCACTTTGCCTTGTTGAGCCTCAAACCATTGGCCACAACCCATTGATCCAGCCTGTCCAGATCCTGCTGCAAAGCCTTCCTACCCTCCAGCAGATCAACACTCCCACCCAACTTGGTGTCATCTGCAAACTTAATGAGGGTGCACTTGATCCCCTTGTCCAGATAGTTGATGAAGGTATTAAATAGAACTGGTGCCAATACTAAGCCCTGCAGAAGACCAATAGTAACTGGTTGCCAGCTGGGCTTAACTCCATCCACCACCACTCTTTGGTCATGGCCATCCAGACAGTTTCCTACCCAGCAAATAGCACACTCATCCAAGCCATGAGCCATGTTTCAAAATATGAAATGTTACTCCTGGTTATGGTTGGGTTTGTGATCCTAATGTCAGCCTCTTAAGTTTTGGAAATTTGAGGCAAGGGAGTCACTTGGAAGCTAAAGCCTTTTCCCTTCTTTAAGGCTTTTCCCTTCCCTTTTGGGAAAACTTCTTTAGGTTTCCCAAATATTTATCAAAATGACAAAGCATCCACTTTACAAAGACTTACACTTTCTCAGACACACATTTTCTCCTTTCTTTAGCCAATAGGGTATCATAGGCGCATGGATAAAAAGCTGTTGTGTGGTCTTACCTAGCAAAATTATCCATTGCTAAGAATTCATTCTAAGCACTAAATGTTTACCCTTGTCTGTGCTTATACTACTGTATTTTACTGATTAGGATCAGATTTTGACTAGTTTTTAGTAATCCCTGCATTTCCCTTCAATTTAAAATCACAGCTAAAGATTTTGTAGGTGTTATTTTCCTTTGAAGGAGGAGAAAGGAAGTGCCCAATAAGGCTGCTTTGAATACCTCTTTCCTATTAAATACTGAGTTGCTTCTTCCAGCTCTTGGTTCACTGACTCGTGTCTGTTCTTTCTGTTTTACATACCTCAGCTAGAAAAGGCTATTCTTTACTTTTGCATCTTACTTTCTCATTTTCTCATTTTATTTCTCATACATTACCCTAATTCTATGGGGCTTATACATGCTTATGTCCTTTCTTTAATGTATATGTCTGTAGGCTGCCTTCTTTAGTCGGTTTTGCAAGCTAAGAAAGTGGCAGCTAGATTGAATCCATTACCAAAGGGTAAAATTACTGTTAACGTGACACCACCCCCAGTTAATATTAAATATAACAGTTATTTGGTTTTGTAGGGCTATTGACTCCTTCTATTTAAAGTCCATATACATCTGCTTCAACGACAACTGACTCTACTTTTTAAGCCTTTTGGGTTCTAATTTTTACAG
This sequence comes from Nestor notabilis, assembly GCF_000696875.1. NCBI lineage: Eukaryota > Metazoa > Chordata > Aves > Psittaciformes > Psittacidae > Nestor > Nestor notabilis. The sequence continues at coordinate 528 of NW_009920115.1, read as the reverse complement.
CTTCAAAGTAGATTTTAAGCTGTACCTGTATCCAGGATGGTATACATCTGCACACTGAAAATCCCACTTGGCATAAACTAAAATGGGTCAGTGTCTCTGCAGCTTTAGCAGACTTCCCTTTCGTCAGAAAATCAAGAGCATTTTCAACTAATTCAGTCTCCTGACATCCCCAAGAAAGAGATGACTTTCGTCTGTGTTTGGCAGACGAAAACCTGAGCACTGAATGAATATAGCTGGCTTCTTGATAAAAACAGCCCCTGAAGTTAAGCAACAATACCTGAACAGGCATATGAACACCTCTGTGATTTTTAATGAGTGCTGTAAGAACTCACCAGCCATGAAAAGAAAGGTATCACGATTTTAAAAAGGAAGCACTCACATGAGTGGCCTTATCTGAAAATTCTTTGGTTTAGTGAATTAAAAAGTAACATTTAAAAATTGCTGAAAGAGTGGAAGTCCCATGAATGCCTTGAAAAGTATCCTCCTTCGTTTGCTTAGGCAGGTACTCTGCATGCAGTTGGGAGGCGG
>NW_009920114.1:371-621 GCF_000696875.1 Nestor notabilis | reverse complement strand
AATAATATGTGCGCGGCTTTTTATTGATACGTGCGGATGATTTTATTAAATCGGCTTTTTTTTTGTAATTAATTAAAATCGAAGAAAAACGATGCGAAAAAAAAAAGGAGATTTTTTTAAAGTAAAAAAGAAAATAACGCAAAAACAATTAAAGGGGAAGAAACGGGAGCGAAGGCGCCGAACGCGAGAAAATAACAAACAACAACAACAACAATAATAATAATAATAACGCGAAAAGGATTCGCCGCGA
>NW_009920114.1:0-249 GCF_000696875.1 Nestor notabilis | reverse complement strand
TTTGGATAAAAAAAAAAGTTAAAAATAAATGGAAATAATGCGAAAATAAAAGGAAGAAAAAACGAGCGGAAAAAATGTTTTTTTTTTTTTTAAAAAAAAGCGAAAAATGTTTTGATTAAAAAAAGAAACTAAGCGAAAAAAAAACCCAAAAATAAAGGTGGAAAACACGAATAACGCCGAAAGGGAAGCGCCAAAAAATTAAAACAACCCCCGAACGCCGCCGCCCGCGCCCCCGATCGCAGTCACTTA
>NW_009920113.1:696-1028 GCF_000696875.1 Nestor notabilis | reverse complement strand
AACATGGGCTGGCAAAGTCCTCAGCAGCCCGTCCTCCGCTCCTGAACGCCCCTCTCCCCTCCGCCTTTCCCAGCAAGCAGGATTTTTCTGCCCAACTTCGGCAGAGGGCAGGGGAGCCGCTTACCCGTGGGGGCTCTGGAAGCCCGCGGCCAGCTCTCCGCATTTCTATAGCAAACAGCACAAATCAACTCAATGCTAAAATTCCATAGCAAATGGAGTTAAATAAATTTACGAGGCTAGAACCCATTAATTGGGCAATAAAAAGTTTTATGATACTCATTTACATACAATGCCACAGGCTTTCTAAGCAATGGCGCCTCGGCCATCATTAA
>NW_009920113.1:298-630 GCF_000696875.1 Nestor notabilis | reverse complement strand
TGCCTGCCACGGCTCCGAGCCCTCTCCGCTTGCCCCTACCTGAAGACCTCATCCAGGGGTATATCCGGAAATTAGGCTCAGCCTGGTTGTGCAGGTTGCTTTCCTCCGCTTTCTCACAGCTGGGTTTGGTTAGCTCATTGCAGAGGACGGGAATGTTCTGATCAAAAGAGGAACAATGCAGGTTGTAGGCATCAGAGCCCAGGCTGTATCCGGAAGAGAACGGGCTTTGATATATGGTACTGTTCACATTGTACAAGCCGGGCATGGAGGAGGCGAAGGCACCCGCGCCTGGTCCATAGCCGCTTCTCTGGGAGTTGCTTGCAAAGGAGCAA
>NW_009920113.1:0-200 GCF_000696875.1 Nestor notabilis | reverse complement strand
CCCCCGCCGTATATTTGCTAAAAAGCGCATTCACATAATACGAAGAGCTCATAATTTTGACCTGTGATTTGTTGTCCGGCAGGCTTCAGTGTCGGTTTTACGAGGTAGCGTGATATATGATAACATTACACCCCCAGATTTACACCAAACCCCATTTTCTTTTGGACTGAGCTGCCTCGAGCACGTGACCGGTCATATGA
>NW_009920112.1:0-1745 GCF_000696875.1 Nestor notabilis | reverse complement strand
TGCCGGCCGCGCCCCGACCGGACTGCGGCCTCCGGTGTCCGGTGGCAAAGGGGCACTGGGAATGGAAACGGAGAGGCTGAAGCTGCCCTGCAGAACCCAGTGAAGGTGTTGCCCCTTGACCTCATCCGATGTCAAAGCCAGCGCCAGGAGCTCAGAGCTGAGCCAGACCTGTGCCCTTGTGCGATGAAAACGTTTATGAAAGACAAAAAATTGAGTGCATAGACAAAATCAGGATATTTTCCCTCAAGTCCTTCTTCTGCCATGGTCACCTGCCCTGTAGCACCTACAAAATGAAGCCAAACCACTTAATCTCTGTGCCGTTTCTTTCTTAATGTAATCAGATGCTTCAGCAGTGTAGTGCTCTTGGTGGTGTGTCCACAGGCAACCTGAAAAAAGGTGAAATCAGTGTATATATCTGCTACCCACTGTTGACCTCTACTGAATTTGACTCACCTGGCTGAAGGAAGCGTGAAGCTTTGCAATATTTGGGGTTATGAGTACAAAGGGGATCTAAGTAAGAGGCAGGACACTACAAAATGAACCCACTATGGCCAAAGCCGAGATTCTTGTACGCCAGCCCTGGCTGTCCAGGAATTGGGAGGACCAGGTATAAAAGGTTGCTTCACAGGCCTTCAGCACAGTGCAAGACCGAGATAAGAAATCTGTGGGATCCCCGCGAGTTGCTGAGGACGAAAAAAACCCTTGGTGTGGAGGAGCAGTTGTACACACAGGGCATGCATATCACAGCCAGCAGCGCTTACAAATGTAAATAAGGGCAGATTGATTAGGAACAACATTATCGCCAGGAATGTAGCGCGCAGGCATCAGCTATGAGGCAAACTGGGGGCAGCCGCTGCTCTGACCACCCAAGTGGAGACTTTTACATTGACACTTCTTAAGAAAAAAAAAAAAATACAGAAACAAGGCCAATTAGATCCCTGCAGTAATTCATCTCTTGTGTATGCTTAAAAAGAAAAAAAAATCCCTTCAGACCACAGGGAGAGAGGGGAGATTAAGATAGTGCTTGTTAAATTTGAGTCTTCAGGCTGGGTTTTGGAACCAGGAGCAAGGACGGGCGCTGGGCTATTGTGTGAAACCTAGCAAGCAGGATTGGAACCAGGAGCAAGGACGGGCGCTGGGCTATTGTGGGGGGCTCGAGGTGCTTGAAGCGACACTCCTCCCCGGTTTTGGAGCCTGCCGGGAGGCTGAAGAACCAAAATGCCTTTTCATCTATGCCTTCTTTCTCCGTCCTCCAGCTCTGCCACCCCATCAGACCCAGTGAAGTTGAGCAGGACCAGTGGCAGATCTGTTCCTAGTGAGATAGACGGTCACTCTCCCAAGTGGAAATTTGAATTGGAGGTGACCGACTGAATCCCAAGTGCGGTTTCAGCCTCCAACAGAAAACGATCTCCTTCTCCAACCTCTTTAGGTTTCTTTCTCCCGTATGTATGCACCTACGTGTGCGTGCTGTGACAGCTTGCTGTTCACAGCAGCTTTCCTGGAGACAGTTCTGTGCGGAGCACAGGGCCGGGCCCTACCGGAGACAGGTCTCCCCCAGCGTGGGAAAAACGGAGGTGGGACGGAAAGGAAGAGGGACCCCCTTACCGGCGGCTGTCACTCCGGAAAGCCCCTGTCCGTGGGTACCTATAGCAGACGCACGGAGGGGACCTCCGCATGGGCGGTGCGGTGGGTGCGCAGCCTGCTCTCGCCGGCGGCTCTGGGGCTCTATGCCTGGCAGATGGGCC
>NW_009920111.1:0-29314 GCF_000696875.1 Nestor notabilis | reverse complement strand
TTTGTGCTTAATTGTATGCACACAAATGGTTTCATTGACTGCTTTGGAGGGGTGCAAAAAGATCTGCCTGAAAAAGTGTTCTGTATAAAATCACAAGGGGGACATGAAAAGAATGCCTACCAATCTGTTAAAAAAAATAAAATCACCCAAGTGTGTGTTATCAATTTCCAGGGAAGAAAAAAAGGGTGTTTTCAAGAGCCCTAATGCAGTCCTAAGTAAGTCTTTGCTGCCAGTTTAAAAGAAGAATTTGTCTGAAGAAAAGCAAAGTAAAAGCAGCCACCAAAGAGCCTAGCATGCCTGAAAAATCGAACTTTCTTTACAAAGTGTATTTGCAGCTGCTGCCAGACCATGCTGCAAAATGTGACGCAGTTACAGCCATCTTTTCCCCCTTGAATTCTCCTGCCTTTCCTTTGCATGTATTAAATGCCTGGCTGTTATCCACTCAGCGCAGTGGGGTCACTGAAGATCGGATGATGTTCTTTTAGCCAGCCATGACTGAGTGAAATACAGTATCCATGCTTGGAGACAGGGCCCTGGATCTGCACCATGTTATTTATCCAACCATCAGGAGACACAGGCTCCTGTTGCCTCCAGCAGGAACAACCATGGGGTTAAAGTAGAAGGTGTGGAGATGTTTTCAGGATGGAAGACTGCTGGTGTAGAGGGCAGTAACATGTGTATAATGTGTGGGCTGACTGCAGCTAAGCCATCCTACTGCCCGAAATATGAAATATGTGGGTTGCTCTGTGCCCGGGGTACCCCTTTAGGTACTGGGAATGCTGCTGCTTTCCTCCACAAGCAAATGAGAGGTATAAGGTTTGCAAAGCAGTTGGAAATCTCAGTTTGAGCAGTAGGACAGCTGTACGAAGATGTATAGTTATTATAGACATATATATAGCAAATAAACCCGACTGGAATCAGGACATCAAAAGACTGATGCTCTCTCCCAAGTATTCATCCTTTAAGTACTGTGTCTTTCTTTCTTGTTTTGTTGACTGCCTATTAGTGTGCTAATCTCTTGGGGGAGATTACTGAACAAATAGCTGTTGGACAAAAATAATGACAGGGAAGGAAAGCATGAAAAAAATATAAGAAATGGAGGAGGTTGCCAGTGATGGCAGAAGCAGAGGCATATGAAATCATTCCCTGGTTTAAGAGTGAAGGTGGACGGAACACCTGATTTCACTGTGGGTCAAAGGGAAAGGGAAACCAGCTCCACACAGACAGGACTCGGCATCCTTGCAGGATGCGTCCATGTCTTCCTCAAAAGGCATAAAACCACGTCCTGTATGAGACTGGTACCCGGCTGTGTCTAATTCCTATCTTCACTGTTCGTGCAGGGGACAGTGTGAATACTTCAGATTAAAACAATGACTTTCTGGGTTAAACAGCCTGAGTGGGAGCTGGCAGCTGTGACAGGCTCACATCCTCCATGGATCTGATGTGGACAGGGTGCATGCAACATACGCTGGGCCATGGGTGATGCTGGTCACCAGTGGGGACCTCCACCAGCCCTGAGCTTGGCATCTGCAGCACCTGCTGCTACCGAGCCATGGCCCCACCGGCAGCATGGCTCAATGCAAGGCAGGACCATAACTGATTTTCCAGCTAACTAGTTCAGAAAACAAATCTATTGTCCACGTTACGTGTACCACAAATATGGTTGCTTCCTGGGAGGAGCTATTTATCTATATTTGCCTAGGATTGCTTTTGAACTGGACATTGTACCCTTTTCCATGCAATGATTAACACCGGTGGCAAAGCAAACAAGGGGAAATAGCTTGGAGTGAGCTGTTGGGGGTTTTTTTTGGTTTTATTTAGGTTGGGTTTTTTTTAAAGAAGAAAAAAATCCCTGTGGTCTGATAACGCTACAGTCAAGGGAAGGCACTCTGTAATCTGGGAACAGTCCTATATATAGCAATATAACTGAGTGCCTCTGGGGAGCTGAAGCACTTATAAATATCACGTATTAGATGGAGGCAGAGTACAGCATTCTCTCTTTTCATAGGGAGGTGGCTGTTTCTAGTGGTTCTTGTGCTGCTTGGAGTAATATACCCGTACTCCAGGCTGCTGCATTAAGAGAAGAAATCCTTTTTGCTTGTGTTCTGGCCTCTTTGGCTGTTTCCTAATTTCTTCTCTGTTTTGTCTACTTTTTGTTTAGTTTGGAGAGACTGAGTGTAGACCGTTAGCTTGATGACTAGACTTGCATGATTTCTTTTGTCAGATGATATTTGTAGAGGAAAAATAGCTTAGCAGGAAGGAAAGCTGTTCGCAGAGTTAGAGGAAATTTGGCAAGTTGCTTCAAGCAGGACATAAAAAGGATAAAGTCAAAACATTTTATTTCATTATCTAAAAAAAAAAAAAAAAAAAGTTTATCTGAGGGAATAATTTCTCTTCTTAAATAGCCAGGACTTATTTTCATTGTTATTTTTTAACAGTAGTGTAGAAGATGCCCCAACATGAAGGTGTTCAAAAGCAAAATTCCTTAAGATTATTTTTTTTACTTATAAATTAAAACAAATTAATTTTGAGCTTAACCTTAACTTCTTTATTTTTCTTCCTTTTTCTTTCCCCCTCTCCCCCACCATGGTAAAAAATATCCCAAACCTCCCAAGCCAGACTTCATTATCTGTTTGCAGGTCTGTAGCTCTTATTTCTTCCTCGAGCTGCAGTCCCTGGCTCTTACTGTCACCTCCGTCACTGATGTGCCCTATGTCCTTGGTCATGTCATCAGATGTCTCACTGAAGATTTATTTCTCCACAAGTGCATGTGCGGCACCTTGCGCAGAGGGGGCTGGTTGTGGTAGTGACCTGAAGGTGTCACTACTACACAGTGAATACTGGTACCCTCCACGTCCTGTTCAGCAGCCGGGTGGCTGCACTGCAGTTACAATGAATTTGCAAAAAATTACAATAGGTATCACGAAGTACAGTTTTAGAACTTAGAAGACACCAATATATTGACCCATCTGTGTCGATATTAATTCCTCAGCAGCTGCCTTACATTGGCATGTAAGACCCTATCTAGCTTCCATTAAAATCAGTGATAAACTCCTATTGACTTAAATGGTGCAGGATAGAACCCTAAATCTTTAATGCAGTTGTGTACATATCTCTTTTATTAGATGATGTAACCACTATCATGTAGAAATACATCTATTATATGCACTTTGCTCAAATATCTGTAAGCATTACAGTAATCACTGTTTCGCATGTTGTGCTCTGTATCAACAAGTTATTTCTACTTAGTGAGGAAGAAAAAAAAAGTTCTTAAAAAGTTCTTTCCCAGAAATGCAAATGTTCCTCAGTATAGAAATTCCCAGCTAAGATTGTCTATAAATATTAATTCTTCATAACATATACCAAGGCTGTCTCACACTAGGAATTTCACTCAGAGATTCAATCCTTATGCAGTCACTGCATGCAAATATTCCTCGGTGCCTATACATTCCCTCATTAACAGTACCAGTTGGGTTAAAATAAGGCTGACACTTACACCAAATGCTGTCACCGGGGATGCCAGATCCTTTTCAACCTCACTGCAGCCTGATCCTGTACTTAGGATCAGGCTATGGACAGTTTTCCTTGCAGTAATCAGCAGCTGCTCCTGAAGTGTCTTCCTTGCTGCCACCCCGCAGCTTTATTTCCACCCAGCGGTAGTTAGGAGGTCTTCTGGGCTGCCATTGCTTTCAGGCTTGGTGGGGAAAGTGTGTCACACCGGTACCTAAATGTCTCTTCTGCCTACCCTCACAGGGCCAAATCCTCAGTGGGTGGAAAATCAAGAGCTTCACCCTTCCACCTGCCAACGGTTTGGTCATCTTGAAGCAAAATAACAGAGGAAAACACTTTCCCCAGACATATTTGCAGCCTTTTTTAGGCACTGCCAGCCCCCCCTAATTCCCTGCTCCATCCTGTTTGTGTACATCTGCAAGTCCTCTTTCCTTAAAAGCTAAGGGTGAAGGGCTGCAGAGGCATGCACCGTGTGAAGACACACGGGCAAAACAGCCCCCCCGCTCCTAGACCCGTTATCTCCCCATCACTCCTGTCAGAGTGGCTCACATCCAAGGACATCCCTCCCTCCTTCCCTTTCCCAGGTAGGGGTAAAGAGAGCTGGAAGGCAAGAAGGGACCTGGTGAGAGACATCCCAGGGCGACTGTCATGTTTGCTGGGTTAATTAGCCAGACCAAAAGCCATCCCTGCAGCTGCCGCCCAGCCCCTCCTCACCCCTGGCTCTTGCCCGGGCACCTGGAGCAGTCGGGCCGCTGAGATGGCTGCCAGCCACGTTGCCGAATAACGTCTCAGCGTCTCCTCACACTTCCCCCGTCTGCCAGTATCCATCTGCTGTCTCTCGTCCCCTGCTCGGCGTCCCAGCGCCTTGAGGCAGGAGGTGTCTTTTTGTCCCCCATCTGTGCAGTACCCTACACAGGGGGGCTCTTGGCCACAACGAAGGTGATACAGGGACACCTCTAGCCCATGGTCACACAACCCCAAGATGTGACCATGGAACATGAAGGTGGGAGTTGTATTTAATGCACAGAGGAGGCCGAACTGCCCTGCCTCTATTTACTTTCTTTACACCATCATGTGGATTTTCTTTCACCATAAAAGAAGGCATGGGCTCATCCTGGGTATTGGGGTGCACCCCGAAATCTGGCTCACAGCACACGACAGGAAAGGAACAGCCCCACACAAATGGAGCTGATTCCCCTGTCAGTGGTGTCTTTAGCCCTGGTCCACAGTAGGGTTTGGAAGATAGGAGTTAACGGGCTGTAGCCTTGTTAAAACAATGTCTAGATTGTTTATACGTATTAAACACAGCTTTTGCTGCCCGAGCCTGTTACTACCTTTCAGCTAATGCCTTTAGAGAAGGTCCTAACCAGACCAAGACAGAAAACAAAATAAAACTTAAGTTTGGAGAGGGATGGTTAGAGGCACAGATTACACCTCAAGTGACCCTGATGCTCTTTTAACTGGCAAGTTTCCTATCATCCTGGCAGGTAAATGCACAAAAAACCACAGCTACAGTAGAGTGACTCATGGTCCTCTAGAAAACTCTCCCTGCATGTTCCAAATCCTCACTTCAACCCTGCATTATCAGAGAGGAGCCAGCAGGCTTGTAAGAGATGCCTGAACTTAAATCAACAACTTCAGTATAATTTTTTGGGTAGGCTTTAAACCTGTTACATGAATAGAAGACGCTATATTGGCTTCCCCCACCCAATCCCCCTGTATAACTGCATCTAAACTAGTTATCCATCAGGATAACTGTGATTATTTTCGAGTGTATAACACAAATGTTCAGCTGCTGAAATGTCTTCTGGCCCTGGTGACTTTGCAGTGGTTTTCACAAGGTTTGTATCTGGCCCCTCCTGTTGTTCTGTAGCTGTGTCTCTGATTATGTGAATGTTAGTGTCTGGGGAAATGAGATCAAAAAGGTCCCCATCTGTCCTGATTCTGAAATACTCGGGCCTGATCCTTCCCTGCCATTCACTGTAAGTAACATTACTTTGCTAGCCCTTCCCAGGCAATAAGAGATTGCATGTAAGGAGTAAAGGTGGACAACGAGGATGTCAGACAGCCCCTCCTGGAAAGATTTATAAATGCACCATAACTGACTTCACAGGCTTAGTACCTTGGAGAGTAATTGAAAGAGATGTTCCATATTGATCTTTTCAGAAAGTTCAGTTTGTCTAATCCATCCCTTCCCTAGAGCCAGGTGAAAAATGTTTGAACTTGTAGTGCTGGGGTTGGATTCTGCTTTCTGCCACCGGGGTGTAAAGCAACTCCATAGGCCATGTCAGTTTCAATGGTGTAAGGGAGAGCAGAAGCCAACCCCAAGTGCAAACAAAGTGTACTGGTGTGTCTGTAGCTGGACCTGGTTTGGAGAAAACTGCTTTTGTCACTTCAGGTTTCCAGTAATTTTATGGGATGGGCATTATGTATCCATATTGTGATGTGAATGCCAGGGATTTATTGCATGAAATATGGAGAGGAAAGATGATTTTGTGATTAAGAAATCAGACTGGGACTTGTATAATCTGTGTTTAATTCCCAACCCAGCTGTAGACTGCTGCTCTGCCCTTGGATAAGTCATTTATGCTCAGATCCACAAAGCTATTTAGGTATCTAACACCCATTGATTTCAATGGGAGCTGGGCTTTAAGTGCCTTTAAGGATCTGAGTCTTAATCTCAGTGCAACTCAGGGTTAGGAACCAAACCTATAAGATCACTATCTGGTACTTCCTTTTTTCTACTGGATGTGTGCTTGTTTGGGTCCATTTAGAATACGTTAGGCCTGTATGTGCTGGTACAGCATCTATCACAGTGGGACCCTGATCTCAGGTGTTGCTGGAAAAATATAATATAAATGTGATCAAAATTATGGAAACAAATAATAAAAGCATTGAGAGCTAAACTGATAGAAAATAATCTAAGGATTTTAATATTGCTGTCTATTTTCTAATGTTCTCTTGTGCTTTAATAAACACTAGCAAACCTCATGTCTTCTGCTGTGCATTGATCTCTAGTGGTCTTTTAAATTATTCAGCCCTTCTAGAGACCCTTCCTCAAAATATCTCAGTTATTTCACAGCTGTGAATTAAGCTTGGCATCCTACCCTTCCAGACATGGGGTTATTGCTTCATTTATTTTGCAGTTCAGGAAGCTGAGTCACAGAACTTTGATCCCCTCAGAAGATACATAAATAAGTACTTAGGTTTTGAAACAGCAAAACATCCCTGTAAATGGTACCCTGGAGGAGACCCACAGTTCTCTTATTTCAGTCAGAGGTACAAGTATCCCAGTGTTAATCAGGTCTATGGGGATGTGAGTCCCAGTTCCACTCCTCTGGTTACTAAAACACTCTTTTCTGCACCAATTCCCACTCCTCACTAGGTTTGTTCTTCTCACAAAAGTATTCTTCACTCTAAGGTTGTCACTTTCCCTTAGTAAGAGCAGGTGGTCCTTCAAGTGATTTTATGCCAATAGCAACATAAACGAAAACAACCACAGAGCACACACTATTTTCAGGATTGTGGAGTCTTTCTGAATAAGAAGCTACTTAAACCTTGTACCAGATACACCATCAGATGTATGGGAGTGTTTGCACAGCATGAGAACTGCAGGTACATCCTTTGCTAATACCTTTCAGGGAGAGACGGAGAAATGACAGAGAGTTTTCTCTGTTTTTATTCCTCCGGGCTACCCCACACTGCACAGGAGAAGTGGGGAAATTCCCTGCCTGCAGTCAATGGTTGGGGTTCATAGGGAATCAGACATAACTGTGTGTTATCACACTTGAACATTAAAAGCTAACCTGAAAATCTAAGCCTTTTTCCAGAAAGGGTAAAAACTACAGTTGAAAAACACTGGCTTCTTGTTGTCTGTGGCATGTTTTCCCTGGAAATAGCAACTACTCTTGATATTCCTGAACTTTTTAAAAGTGCAAGTTCCTAACTTGCTGCACTGTCCTCCTGTTCTTTGGATTTCAATATCCCCAAAAGCCAGATCGTCTCTGAGGATTCACTGCACAGAGGCAAACCGTGCCGTCTGGGGAGTACTGAGGATGAACGAGTAACCAGAGACATCCAGTGCTTCATGGCTGTAATGGTTCATATCATCCTAAAAGAATAAAAGGGGGCTGTTATGGCTTTGTTTTGAAATGACTTTTTGGTATACAGTAATTAATTAATTTCCTGAATTAAAAGGAGTCTTGGAATGCCTAGTGGTACTGAAGTACCCCAAAGACTTTCTTAACCAGGACAAAATGGGGAGAATCATGCCAGGAGGAAGCCATTATCCTCATCATATCCAAGAAAATGGGAGCAGTTCCACCTGGTGTTTAATTCATGTGAGTGTTGCTGATGGGTTTAAAGCTCTTCTAGTTTTCTCATGTGCAGGGAAAAAACAACAACCAATGACAAAGGTCTCAAAATAAATTAAAAGGCCTTCTTTCCTCTACTCAGTTGCCCTCCCTGTCACATCCCTCGCTCTCACTCCTTCCTTTCTCTCCTATAAAAAATAATCAGTGCAAAATAAATGAGTGAAAAGCCGGCATCTTACCAAAGCATCTTTGTGGAAAGGTTTAATTTCCTGCCCTGCTGTGTTTTTGTGTGTGTGTGTGTTTGTGTGTGTGTGTGTATGTGTGTATTTTTTCTTTTCCCCAAAGGAGGGAAGGAAATAAAGAAAAAAGCAATAGGAGAAAAAATAAAGAGAATCAAGAACTTGACAGCCAATAACGAGAAGAGATGTTTAGGAAGAAGGAAAAGAGTGGCCTGATTCTGCCCACATATCCCTGAGTGTATTTTCCTTGCACCTAACATATCAGTCACCTCTGTAAGGATCTTGAGAGTGGTGTAAAATATAAAGTAGTTGGTGTTTACATCAGAAACAAAGTTTGTCATTCCTACACCCTCCCTTCCAACTCAGAGCATCTTTGTATGAAGCACCAGCAGCCACATGAAACAAACGATGGGAGCGTGCAAGGGGCTTGTAATTTATGACCACTGGCAGGAGAGTCTTTTTCGATCTCTGCTTATTGAGGAGGCAAGTGGGGCTGGCTGGCATCCCTGACCATGCAGCATGCGAGTTCGAGTGCCATGGGCCCTCCAAGAAGGGAAAGCCAGGATGCTCTCTTGCAAGACCCAAGCACCAGGCGACCGCGTGCAGCAGAACAGATAGGAACAAGCCACAACGTGGCAGCATTGTATCTGGTGTGCTGGAGAGACAGTGGGAGTCAAGCTAGGCTGACCTTGGTCCTGCCTACATCCAATCCTTGCTGATTTATTACGAGAGGGTCAGTGCTGAAGGAGACACACGAGGAGTAAAGTTTACTCCCAGATACTGGTGCCTCGGTTACTGCCCCTCTCTGAAGAAGAGGAAAAAGAAGCAAAGAATTGGAGTGGCTTGGTTATTATTCACGAAAAAAGGCTGAATGTCCCTGAGCAAGAATCTGGCAAAATGCTGCCTGTTAGGAAGTATTTGTTAATACAGTATGTGCAAGTCCAACAAGGTCTGATCTCTGATACTTCAAGTGAATGCCAATTTGCTAACTTTCTGGAAGATCTCAAAGTTCTTCATGGGTTCTTCAAGTTTTATTTATCCAGTTTTACAGAGCAAGGATCAGAAACACAGTGCCAACAAGTTAAATATCTTGATTTTTTTAAATCAGTCCCTAATTTAGAGTCCAGCTTGAAACACCAATTGCTAGTAGCGACCCCCCTCCACAAAGTGTGTACGCACCAAGCATACAAAACAAGTAGGCACTAAAAAAAGTGACAGCCAGTTTTAATTTTTCTCTAGAAATGACTTGCTCAGCGTCTGCGGAGTAAACTAACAGCTGAGCTAGGAAAAAAAAAACCCATCTCTTCTAACTCTCAGCTTTCAACAACACTGTAATGGTGTGTTAAAAGACTTAATAGGGCTGTGAATCAAAGGCTGTCCTCCTGGCAGGACCCAACAAGGTGTGTGGCTTTTCTGGGCTCACCCCAGCAGCTCACCTGAAACAGAGAGGGAATGAACCACCAACACAGGCCACTTGCTGGTGAGATTCATTTTTTCTGTAGCTTCTCAGAGGGATTTCTGTACCTTTCTCTTTCTCTACCCCTTAGAGAGTGAACGGCTCCCATCAAGAAAAAAGTAAAGAAGGGAAAACACATTTGTATTGTGTAGTTTCAGCATGAAGCTGACATAAAAGTAAGGGCTTCAGCATTTGGGTTTGGTGAGGGAGGGGAAGGGGGAAGAATTGGGGAGGGGGAGTGTTAAGGATATAACAGTCTGCTGTCATCTGAAGTATTGTTTAATGCTTTACTTAAAAACGCTGACAGTTTCTGCACAGCTGTATCCACGATAGAAGCAGCCTGCTGGCACATTGATAAAGTATTAAGACGAGCAAAGATTGGGCACGATACAAAGAGATGAGAGCTCTTTGCAGATGAATTAAGGCAACACACACAAAGTAACCATTACCTGGCAAAGGATCATTTTGATGCCAAAGTCTTTTGTTTTGATTCAGATCAAAGGAAGGCTAGGTGGTTTAGGGCTGCTGCTCTGAGCTGCGTGGCTAACTTATCTGTGCCATTCAAGCAGGCATCACATTGTCTGCTTGTAAGTAGAGAAAGATCTGAAACACATGAGGAAGGGATGGGGAGACAAGGGGGAAAAGCAACACCAATTCTGTACTGGGGAGAGTTGCAGTCTCAAGTCCTGCAGAAATACACTGAAGTAACTGTCTTTTTCTCTACAGAAGTCCAGATGCAAAGTCCTCCTACTCTTGTCAGTCTAGAAGGTCTCACTCCAGATCCAGATATGAGGTTGTCTCTGCTCTCAGGAAGCTCTGAGTCCCATGCTGGGATACCCTCTGGGTTCTTACAGCTAGAGTAACACCACCTTCTCACAGAAAACATTATCCCAGCAGATAATGGAGTGTGGGCACAGCCGTAGTGGTGTAAAAATGCCAGATGCCAGCATGTTTTTACTTTCCTTCTGCTATTCATGTGTTCCTGTGTGAATTTATATGTATATGTATTTATGTATGTATGTATCTATATGTATTTATATATGGCCATTTCTATATAGCTATTGTAATGCCTCTAGTAGAGAAGTTTTGTCATCCTGATCATGCTGCTGCAGCTAAAACAGTGCAGTTGTTCTCATTCAACAGACCTAAACACAGTCCTGCAAAGTGTTAAGCCCTGTCAGTTCCTGCTGGCTTCAAGGGAACCTCAAAGCTTCTTTTGGGAGGGTCTCAGCAACTCTTTCTGCACCCTGAAGGAGAACTGGGTCCCAGGTTAATGAAAAGTAGGGCAGACTTATACTATCAGCTGTCTGAGAGGGTGCATGGCATTTTGTGGAAGAGCGACAGAGAAAAATTCAAGTCAATGGGCAACCTCAGAGTAGTGAAGGTGCATGTAAAAGTAGAGGAAGAAGCCAGACACAGCTGCTCTGAAATGATGGTCTTTCAACATTCCCTGCCTCAGTTTCCCTTCAGCTTTGAGGTGGAAGATGATGCTGTCTCACTGCAAATCAACACAATAAAGATGTTGCAGTCAAGATTTCTGACGTGCTGCTAAAAGACCTGATACCTCTAAAGTGTATCTTGTTTGCGTTGCATCAGAGTCAAATAGATTGGCTTTTCTGCTGCCCCTGCTGGAGCTGCCACAGAAAAAAGTTGTGCAGCATACAATCCCATCCCAGCCCATGCACACTGCAAAGAGAAAGACTACTGACTCTTTCTCTCCCCTTACTTTCTCCCATCAGACTGGGCCAAATCCTGATCTCATTTTTATTGCAGTAATCCTGGAATAAATTCAAGGGAGTCAGTTCCTCTAGATTTACATGGGTATAACTGGAAGCAGAATTCATCACCACATCTTCATTGATGGCTCCTAAGCAAGGAAAAATACTAAGGCCTCCTTTATCTTGACGGCACAAGATGGCTCAATAAATGTAAAGCACGTGTTATATAACAGTAGAATAATCTATGGTATTGAGGGCTCACAGATCCTGAAAGTCTTTTCCACTTGCAAGGAGGGGGGGAATTAAATAAGGAGAAAAACATATATTGAATAAAGTGCTTGTTGCAGAATATTTTTTTTTTTAAATACTGAACTGTGAAACCTAAAGTAGGGCAATACCCTCCCTTTCAACAATACTTTGACTTCCTACAGTCAGCAGATGCAATATGCATAGGATTCAGAAAGATCCCATTAAAATTCATTAAACCATGTTTCCAGCTATTTAGTAAATTTTGAAGAAAAGAAACCTATTGCCTCTTCTGCTCCATATGATGGCCTCTTTGAATGTAATTAACCCTTCATTCATGGGTCTTTCTATCCAACTAATCTCCCACCCCGTGTCTTCCAATGCATTTTTAATACCGCAGCTAATACTGCCACCTAAAATCCTCCAGCAGTCACCATGCAATAGAGCTCTTTGCACAGGCAAGGTACTGTAAATCTCCATAAACAGTGCTTGGATGAACAGCAAATTCAGATAAGTGATGTGTTCTTTTTCATGCCTTCCAGTTACAGACGGGGGATGCTCTTCATCCTTCAAGGCAGAATTTTATCCAGGAATGATGTTGGTTTCATACCTGCCCAGGGGATTTAGCCTGGGTTTGGGGAAGCTGGGTAAGAAGTGGTGTAAGGAGGGGCAAGAAGGCATAGATAAATAGTGAAACAATAAAGAAATGCTTAGTAATACACATGCAAAAATCTCTGAATTCGAAAAGCAAAACAATAATGGATACAGAAAAATCAAGATACGTTATACAAAGTGTGAACTTTATCTGTCTAAAGTGTAAAACTCTGGTCTCTTTATTACATGGTTGACAGAGACTCAGAACCCAATCTGGTCTCGTCCTGAGTGCGATAAGCTGTGACCAATTTCAGATCGGAGCTCCTATTTACGGAGGTGCTAAGCGGAGAGGGGGATTATATCATGCAAAACAGAAGCAACCAAAAATATTCTTGTTCCCCCCTTCCTCTTTTCCCATCTGATAAATGGTTTGTCAAAACAGGGAGTGAAGCTGGAGGGGCCAAGGAAAAGGGTTTGGTATAAAAAAAGAAGATGGAACATATGAACTGAAAATATTCCGTCTTTCTCTCTGCTTGGAGAAAATCCCATTCCCAGGCCAAACCTGATCAAAATCAAAATCTGTCCATAATAAAAAAAAAAAACAAAAACAGAACTAAAAAAAAAAAAAAAAAAACCTAAAAAAAAAAAAAACAGGAAGGAAATATTTTGAAACATAGAAAGGGTCTCAGCCTGATCCACACTGCAAAGTGTTCAAGGTATATGGTGTTTCATGATATCAGTGTTCGATATGAAGGAGTGTTATTTCTGAGTCAAAGAATTATGCTTTTCACTTGGTTTCTATAAACCTCTACACTAAATTATTTCATTTGAACTGCAGATTTCCACAGATCCAGCAAAGCATTTAAGCACCTGCTCAACTTTAAGAACCTATTGCGTTCTGGGAGGCTTTCCACAGTATGAATTAAGTGCACACTTTGCTGGATCGACAGCTCTATACCGTAACTACATTTCATCTGGAAGAGATACAGGCCCTTCCCCAGGGGGGTTTCCTCCTGTTTAGTACGTTGGTCTAAAATTTGTCCATGAATGTTTGTGCCTTTTTTATTGAAGATTCTGTCATATCTGATTGAACTCTGGCACAGTGTTTTTGATCAGTCTTGGATAACTCAGAAAGGTCAAATCCTGACACTGCAGGACAGGACATAAGCATTACAGTTTGTGTATCAGACATAAGTATCACCCTAAGCCACTGGGAAGCCAGTCTGAAGACTCAATGCCATTGCCTTGCTCTGCTAAATCAGATTATTTTCAAGAAAAAGCACAGTGATTCTGTTTAAGATGCACAAGAAATCTGTACAGAAAATGAGAATTTCAAAGTAAGGCACAAGTCTTACTTTTTGGGGAAGTATTATTGTCATTGTTCTTCTAGAGCTGGAAAGGGAATAGAAAAACATGTATAAGAGCTCAACTCTGCAAAATTTGCAGACCTGAGTGGCAGGCTAAGTGCTACACAGCAAGCTGTGGAAAAATATCAGCGATCAAAAGCCAAAAATCTGGTCTCTGAGCTTCCTGTTCAAAGACATGCGATGTACTATCCTCCTACCCAAGAAAGAGTAGCAAGTATGCAGTAAAAATTTAGAGGTTAAACATCCACATAGACGGATATGTTAGCTGCTCCACATTCCACTGGCATTGGGTGTGTTGCCTGTAACACCATGGAAATGCATGTACAAGTTAACAGCAAAGTTCAGCTGTTGTGAGATGTGTATGGATTCATCCGCTTTAATTGTTTCCATGATTTAAGCATTAGGCACCAGGAAATTAATCTGGGCAATAGTCAAGACAATCTGCACAAAGCTGGGTCCGATGTTGCTAAAACAAGCTGGTTGAAATGGAAAAGTGGAGCTGTGACTCTTTCTCTGATGCCAACACACACACACACACAAACACACGTACGCACACAAAACCGGCTCCAATTATTTTTCTTGTTATTTATGGACACAGATGAAAAGCCAAAGGGGGCATGGTAATGCACACAGATGCTGATTAGCTGGAGATTATATTGATGATGTAAT
The DNA here is from genome assembly GCF_000696875.1 of Nestor notabilis. Classification (NCBI taxonomy): domain Eukaryota; kingdom Metazoa; phylum Chordata; class Aves; order Psittaciformes; family Psittacidae; genus Nestor; species Nestor notabilis. The sequence goes on along the minus strand of NW_009920111.1, from coordinate 15,202 downwards.
AAAAATTCACTTTGTCTCTTAAGCTGCACCAGGACAATCAAAGAGAGATTAGATAAAAATCAGAGAGAATGAATAATAGAAGGGAGAGGTAACTTCGTAAAACATAACTCCCTGCAAAATGTTCTACCTTTGAGTGCCCCCGGTCAGAGTAAATAAGGGCTGGAGGGTGTAAATACAGCCCAAATGTACACAGGAAGGGGTAGATGTGGCTTTGTACATTTATTATTTATTAGAAAGCAACCAGATATGTGCATCCACCTGCACGGGTTTGCAAATACGCACATCTACATGTGCGCACCTTCCTAACTGTTGAACAGATGATGAGAGGGAACAAGAGAGAGAAAGCATTGTATTCGGAGAGAGACAGATGGACAGAGAAAGCGTATGGGGTGGACGCTTAGAAGCACACAGGAAATTATCTGAGTGAGAAAGATGTGAACTTGTGGGGAAAAACAACTCAGTGTCTACTTGACAGAGTAAGAGATACATATACAAACCCGCACATGCATATGTAATTTACCTAGGTATACATCATTACGGGTCACTCTCTGAAAAAAAAGATATCTCCAGTAACAAAAAAATTCCCAATGAGAGAGAGATGGGAGAAAACTTTCTCCTCTTCGAGTGCTTGCTTGAAAAAGAGCAGAACTCCTGCACGTCCAACGTTGTTTTAAGTTTACTGACCATGTTTAATATTTGATTAAACCTTTGGCATAGCTGACTATCCTGATCTGAATAGATGATCCAGTGCTTTCCCTGGTAGTAAAGCCAAGCATAAGTAATAGCTGTCCTCTGCCTACTGCTGCCTTATGCATATGAGTAGGATTTTGCCGCGTGTAAAAACCTGCTACCTGCTCCTGGATTCTTTTCAGCTGATCAGTATTTTCAACTGTGCTTTATGAAATCAAACAAAAAAACCCAAAATGCTTCTCCCAGACATGAGGGGTCTGCAATTTATTCGTAGCTGAGGGAAAAATCTCTTCCTTCCAAAGTCTTCCCTGGCTTAAGTATTTTACCTGTTCTTGCTGTACTTTTTGCCCGTGGCTTGAATTATTACTTGCTAAATACATTAGAAAATGCTCATCAGCTTGCTCGGCAGCTCGGGGATGTTTGTGTGGTTGCCCTCACACACATGTACACACACATACATGCAGCAATTTTATAAATAAATCACAGTCACAGGGGTGAGAAGAGGGCATGTGGTGCTTAGTAAGGGAGTAGAACAGCAAAAAACAAAGGATATCTCCAGGGTCAGAAAACAGGGGCTGTCAGAGTTTCTCTGTGCCTTTTAATGCTTGTGAGATGGCCACTGCTGCTGATCACAGAAGGTAAGAAAAGGGAACACCAGCCCAGATTGCTCTTTGCCTGGCCACCTAGGCGAGGAAATGTCCGATCCCTCAACACAGACAAAAAACATGCCTAAATAATCAGCCTACATGCTGTATACCTCAAATGAGATGAGGCTTGCAGGGAGGGGTAATATCTTTTATTAGACCAACTGATACAGTTGGAAAAAAATAGACAAACTTTCAGGTGCACAAGGAAGTCTGTCATTTTTTTTCCCAGCTATATCAGCTTGACTAATAAGAGATATTACCTCTCCTTAAAAATGTTGTCTCATTTATAACCTTAGACCATCACCGCTAAAGCTACAGAATGACTTCTACCTTAAATGCACATAAAGCTCTTTGCAAAGCTGGATTTCATAAATTCCTCTTTACACATAGCAAACTGAGGAAGAGCAAGGTCTAGGAACAGGATCTGGTGAGACACTTAAGGTTAGTAAGAGGTCTGGGGTAGAAACAGGCCTCTAATCTCTTCCTACCCACCTCTGAATGAAGAAGACTCTGATGCCACACTACATCAAAGGCATATTTTGCCTTCTTGCTTTAATTTGGGGTTGCTAGAAAAGGGTCCTGGAGCTGAGGGGTAGTTATGTTTCAAAACAGCAGGGAAAATATTTTTGCAAGAAGCAGAACTGCAGTCCCAGAAGAGGCTGTCAGGAATAGCTAAGAATAAGATCACGATTTTAAGAATTCAAAGGAAAACGTATGCAGGATTTTTGTTCAGGTGTGAGAAATCTGCTGCTGATTTAATGAAACAAGAAAAAAAAAAAAAGGTGCCTTTGCCTTGCCGAAACTATAGACTTACTGCACTATTTTTATTTTTTTTTAATCTTTGAAAGAGGACATCGTGCTTTGAACCTCAAAATAAAAAAAAAAAAAAATCACCAAACACCTTTACTGTCTGCTCTCTTCGTAGTTTATGTACAGAAATACGCATGTGTATCTCCATGTGTGTGTACACTTCTTGAGTGTGGGTCTTTCTTCTACTACCTGTGTTTTTTCCTTTTTGCAAATACTTGCTTACTATGGCTCTTCTTTTCCCCAAACCTTGTTCAGGAAGAACTGAGAAAGGAGAGGAGAGATAGTTAATGTGGTCTAAGAGAATCAAAGTGGCGACTTGCAACATGAACTGGTGAAGTGTTCTCAACAGGAGTGACAGCATGAGGGCAAAATATCAGTGCAGAGCTGAACCGAGGGAAGAGGAGTGTAAGCAGCAATGACAAGAGTGGGGAAACAGGTCTGTAGCATCAGAGGTTGGAAAATAAATTACTATGAGCACAGGTAGGATGAGAAGGATATTGTGAGAAACCAGCAGTAAGCCTGGAGTGGCACCTGAGGAGGGGACCTGGCCTTGGGGATGGATCTGACCCATGGTTCACGCATTTGTGCCTACACCTGCAACCAGAGGAGGCCTGGGAAAAAAGATGAGGAGCTGGTCTTAGCAAACCCAGCCAGCAAGAGCCCATGTGCAGCACTTGGATAACCAACACAAGGGCCAGGGATAGAGAACCGAACCTGGGAGTGAGCCACTCACAAGCAATTGGACCAATGTATTTTGCTGGGTAGTATGGAGCATGGTCGCTGCACTCGCCGATGGCTCAGCTATTAGGAATTAAGAAGCTGCTGCCAGAAGTCTTGTCCCTGGATCAGTGTAGGGGAGAAGACAGGGGAAAGACACTCCTATTGTGCAGCTTCTTTTATGAATAAACTCATAAAATGTAATTCTAGCAGCACTTTTTGGCCTTTTTCAATGAGCCAGTCAGTAACAAATGACCATTTAACAGCACAAAGCAGCCATTATATAGGAGAACAGATTGAGACTAATACTGAACACGTTCCCCTTCAAACAAGAACCAATATTCCTTCCTCAATTTCCACATCCCCCCCACCCCGCCCCACTATCTGCAAACACTGTCAGTAAAGCTGAGTAAATATATAAATAATTAAACAAACAAATACTTTCCCTGCTGCCCCCGGGCCTTTAAAACTGAGACTTAGTTGGATTTCAGGCAATCAAACAGCATCACATTCACACACTCACACTGCACGTTCACTTCCTCTCCACCTTTGACAGAATATCATTGACTTGAGTGCACTGTGATGATTTCAAATAGACTAGGGGTTAGATAATCAACACATGCACACTCCAGATTCTCCATTTATTTCATAAAACACATAAGCTCAGATGGGATGGAAACACAAAAATAAACAGAAAAAAAACCACCCCATCTATGTTGCTATTGATAAACTAACTAAAGCTGCAACTGAAATAATTAAAAAAACTAGGGAGCCTGATTCATTTGCTTGTCAGATCCTTAAGGCAGGAGATCTCCTGAAACCCTCCTTTTAAATGAAAGGGTTTCTAAATTAATTTTGTTGTGGCTGGATACTTGAGGTCACTGAAATCTCATTTATTCCCCACAATAAGCTACCTCTTGGGTAGCAGCAGTGAAAATTCCCTTCTAGTCTACCTTGCTCTGCCAAAGTCAGGGACGTTGAAGTCCCTGTTTAAGGATTCACATGTTGTCTGTATGTTGTTTGTGAGGCTGGGTCAGAGTCTAACTATTGACTTCAGAGAGTGTTGGGCTGGTCCTCAGTAAATGGACGGCAACTGCCAATTGCATCTGCCCGTACCAAAGGCAGAGAAGTACACTTGTCTAGAGGGAGCTTGGTCTTTCTACTGACCCAGTGAAGGCAGATCCCTTCAACTTGATACAAATTGTATTGCAAACAAGAGGTTTGGAGCAGGCCCTGGGAGAAGAAAGGTGGCATGCAGCCCTTCATCAAATCCTTGAGCTTTGCAGCTCCCTCAGTTGCCATAACAATGAAGAGTATATATGTGAGTCACTAAAAGAAGAAGAAAAAAAAAAATCAGGATCCTGAATCAGTGAATGATGATATTCCTGTAGACAGAGAAATTACAAAGGCTGAATCCTACTCACACAAAAAAACTGACAAAATTGCCGTTGGCCCTTTCTTAGCAAAGCAGGGACAAATATGTATTTACAAGTGAAATGAGCAAAGCTAATTTTCCACCTCCACACTGCGTGTTTTTTGAAAGCGTGTTTTCCTGATCTGCACTGGAAGAGGCCCTGATGTAACACGTTTGTCATCAGAGATGCACCAAAGCCTTTACTGAGAAAAAAAGAAACATATGTCATTAACTTCTCCCTTAAAAAAAAAAAAAAAAAAAAAAAGGAGAGAGAGAGAAAAAAAAATGAAATAAAATCAAGAAATCCAACTGGCCTAATATTTTAGATGCAGAAATGAAAGATCAATAGCACACTGGAACCAACAGGAATCTTTCCATTGATGCAACAGGTTTCAGATCAGGCCTGAAGGCACTGAGCTTAAGTGACTTCATCAGAGTGCTGGTGAGTAATTATCCACACCGTGATTAGAACCCAGACGTCCTCACTGCCTGCCCTCACCCACCAGATAATGCCCTTCCTTTGAATGAAGCTGCAGACACAGGCAGCAGTTTAAAAGGAGCAGCTCTGAGGTGTATTAACCACTAGTAAATAACCCAGAAGAGGAAAGGCAATTTTTGCTTTTCTTGTTTATTTATTTGTTTGGTTAACTTAGTGTTAACTTTTACTAACTAATAGAAGAATGTAAAACTTAGCACTACTTTATCACCCTTATCTCCTGCAAGATCTTTGGTGTATATTTCCTTCCAGTGTTTCTATGAGTTAGCTTTTATTTTTTATTTTTTCTTCTCTGTCAGTGACTAAACTTAGTGTTAAATCTTTTGTAAGACACTCTTTTCTTTGATATCAAAGTTGCATGGATCCAGACTCTTACAAATAAACATGCAGCAATGGTATGCCTTTAAAAACTTTGCCAAAGGATTTTTGTTGGTTGTCTTGCTCATTCCTCACTTCCACTCCTACTTTTCTCATTTATTGCCAGTATCTGGAATGAGATTTCTTTTCCTTAAAGGGGAAAAAAAATCCATAATAATAAAGAAAAAAAGATAGAAGAAAAATAAAGCAAAAAAAAATTACCAGACTCCCTCCGAATGCACGAAACAGAATAAAACCGGCAGAACAGCATAACTAAATAACAATATATCTTTATAAAAGAGGGTGAAAAATTGCATCCTCAACCATGTATTATTAAAGATGGGTTATGACCAAATAAATTGCTTTTAAAAGCAATTAAAAGCTCACAAAAGAAACACACTTCCCCTGTAAACTGAAAAAAAGGCATAATGAAATGCAAACCATCTTGAAACTACCATACGGAAACTGGAACGAGACACTTCAAGCTGAATTGTATAGCAGAAGGAGTGAACTAGCTTACCTAGATAAGCCTATTGCTGAAGAGAGAGTAGTTAGGGAATTCAGAAGCAAGCAGGTCTGTGTATCTGGATTTAGATGAGTAACAACCTTAAGGCATTCACTTTCATATTATCAGTTGTTCCTGCCTCAAGGAGCAGTATCTTGCAGAACTGTCCATAACTTAGGGCCCAATCCAAACACTGCTGCAGGCAAGGTAGAGTTTTCCTGAAGACTTCAGCAGGCTTTGGAGCAGGTCTGTAGCTGCTCTGCAGAGCCCTTTCCCATCAATTATAGATGATACATATCATAGAATATAGTTACTTCCACTACTCTCCACATTCGCACACACACCACCACCACCCCCCACACACACCTTCTCTTAAATGTTGATATAGGTCTGAAAAAATAAAATCTATCAAGCATTTTCATTGCACTGCTGTGTTGAAAAAGAGCTTTCTGGGATTAATGCTGTTCTGACAAGGGCTGTACTGGTTGACCAAAATGGTCTTGGCTGCTCTGAGTAACTCAGGCCCCCGGCTTCTCTGCAGCTGCCAGGCAAAGACACGATCCTAGAGAAAGAAGTATCTTGCTTCTGTCTGGATCAGGTGAAATAATGGTCAAGAAACAGAGCCCTGCCTGTAAGAGGAAAGAAAACTGAGTTTTCTCTGGGTTAGTACTCACAGAGGTGCAAACCAGTTTAATCTACTCAAGAAAGGTATCTCCTTTTCTCCCCCCGCCACCCATGCACCGTTTCAAAGAATTGCATCTTTACCTTATTTTATTATTAGAATCAATCAATATTATTAATATTACATGTGAGCAATTCTGTAAATTCTCCATAGTTCTCCTCCTTGCCTGTTAACAGCACAGACTCTGGTTAGATTGGTCAACCAGGCTATTGATAGTCTTAATAAGCAATATCTATATTGTGACCTTTGCTCACAGAACTGAATCTTTCCTATAGGGCTGTCAGATTCCTTAAAGAAGTATTGATAAGCTCATTATTGTATTGCTACGTATAATTTAGGTGTGATTTTTACTCACCCTCAAGCATCTAGTAACCGAATACTTTTTTTTCCCCTCCTAAAGCACTGGCCCTTTTACAATTGATCAAATAGTGAATTAGAGCATTATAGAGAGGAAACATAATCAAGGGATGTCTACAAGCACACTGAGGTATATCTTTTGATCTTCTGACAACCTTCATCCCTCTGGATCCTAGGAAAGAAGCACTGTTTTATAGGGATATTATTAGGCTGATACTGCTTTATACATCTACCTGCAAGAAGATACCGAATCCGACAAAGATATTTGTGTGCATTTGCAGTGACTGATGCATATTATGTGATGCAAATCTACCCTTAGGGACCGAAAAGGAGAGGAAGTATGTGCAAATGTAAGTCTGCCCTTTCGATACATGTGCGTGTACACAGTCTCTGTGTATTACATACACAGGCATTTGAATTAGAAACAGGCCAAATATGCAGTCAGATCTCATCATACCAACTCTGTCTGTGAAGCTCCATTTTTATTCTGTTTGAAGAAGCTTCATGTCCAGAGTTATCTGCCCCAGCACACTGGAAAGTCAGCCTGGTTGCCTCTAAAATATTTTGGAGACTCAGACACAATGTACAAATAAATCAGAGGTGGATTAATTAAGTGTGACTGTATCATTAAATTAGTATAATGAACAAACAACAATGTATCATATTAAATTCTGCATATAATTCCAGGAATAGCCTGTTAAGTCACCCGCCACTTTCACACAAGAGTATGATCTCTGTACTGTCTTTTAGAAAGGAATTATTTAAAGACCTATATCAGCACGTTTACCTTTTCATTAATACGCGTATATAATAAATGGTTTCATGTGTATGTGATATACAAATGTGATAGGCACACTTCTACCTCTGTGTATGTTCTTTTCACGTTAAAGTTCATTCTCTGCTGCACCTTTCATTTAAACAATGTATCTTTATGTTTTTTAGATTTAAATAAAGGAATTACAGACCTCAGCCATGTAAAGGGGAAAGAATAGCCTGCATTACAAACTGTGTCTGCATTGCACCGTGGTCTATCGAACCGTAAGCAACTTTCTGGCATTAAAATACTTTTGGAGAACTAACAGCGAAGGCCCCTTTCACTGGCAAATGTATGTCCCTGGAGGCATCAACATTGCCAACAAAGACATCTATGAAATAGTTAATGTTAAACAATGATTGTCCATGTTCAACAAAGGAGGGAGAAATAAACAGATAAGGGCGAGGTAGATCGAAATCTGCATGCCTCATTGGCTGAGCTGTCGGATATTTCTAATGCGTCTGAAGGGTTTGTTACTAAGAACCTGCTAAGTATCTTTAAACCTTTGATCTGTAGCCAGTCTTAACAAAGGTGACAATTAATTAAAGGAGAGTACATTGCAATAAAGTTACATCGTGGTCAGTTTATATATACTGTCCAAAGCTGGTTCACAGAAGTCACTGTCAATTAAAGTCTTCTTGAAGTCCAGTTCATTATCAATTTTTCCCCCTTGCCTTGATCAATATTTTTGGCTGCTTCTGCTTGACAAACTTAACATAATGTCTATATCTATATGTCTTGCCATTCATTTACATGGAATAGATGGCCATGTATGATTTATTTTTAGGTACTACGTATGGTCAGGCACTTTATTTGAGAGGTTTAGAGCTCTCATCCATCTTTATTTTAAGGAGCGACAATAATAAGCCCTCTCTTCCTTCAAGGGGATGTCAGTTGGATATAATGAATGCACATTAAAAGATGTGTTCACCTGTGTGTGCATTCAGGCTGTGGCTCAGAGTGACAAAAGCAAACAAATGCAATATCTGTGGTGACATCCTGACTCCAGACCACACCAAGAGATGCAGTGCAGACAAAGTGATACAATAGATCCTGCAATCTCCAAAATGCGACGATGCGTCTTGAGGAGGTACGAGGAGAGAGAGGCCCCCATAATATAAATACCCCTGCTCAGTCAGTGAACTGACAGTGGAAGAAAAGCCATAACTTTAAGTCAACATGGTTATTATTTTTCCTTTCCTTTCATTGCGGATTTTAATACGTAAGGGTCAGTCTGCCATGACAAACTCCAGCAACAGTCATACTGGCATGGGTGGAGCAGTTAAGTGAGTGAGAAATGCAGCAGAGGTCAGGTTTTTATCAGTTCCTCAGCTTTGTTTTAGTTTTAGTTTCACTTACAGAAAAAATCTAAGTTAAGGGACAAGCCAGCAGGCACAGAAGCTGGTAGCATTAACTGCAAGTATCATGATTTGCTATGTAAATCCACAATCCAGAATTATGAAGAGAATGTGAAACACTGCGTAACTGCAAGCCTGCACCAGGATTTCCAAGCATGAAACCACCGAAGTGATGGCAAAAATCTCACTGACTTCTGCCCAGCAGCAGGCAACAAGCCTTCACTCCCTAAGTAAAGATGATGCTGGGATTAGTGAAACACCAGCCTATTTAAGGCTGGGAATCAACTTAGCTCACTTAACACCGCACCTGCTTAGTGCAAACTCTTACGGGGCAGAAATGAGGCAGGACTTGATGGACCGGTCATGCTAAGCTCTGCAGTCTAATGCAGTATTCTTTTATGGAATATTATTTAAAGGCTATTGCCAATACCCACGTGAGTCTTTGGGCATCTGATGCTTTTTCTCTATTTTAAATCAGGTAAGCAGCCCAACAGCCTAAATCATGTCCCCCACTTTTTCTCCCTTGGAACTATTAATGCCTGTCGCATAAATCTGCCTCAGTTCACACTTGATTGACGGGAGGGACGGTAACAGCTCCTTTAGCGTTGTTATGGTCTGTCAGGTCAGTGCGGCTGGTATGCACACACACAGGGTATGAATGATAAAAACCACCCTGTTGTTCTGCTAAAAAATGTGGCTGCGGATTTCCAGCTCTTAAGACTAAGGCATGCCCTCCTCAATCATCCAGCCCCATCTGTCCTTTGGTCTTGACCACCATGAAGAGGGAGTCCTCTGCCTGCCCTCCTTAACAGGTACAATCCACTTTTCGGTTGAGCACAAGACACTTTCTGCAACCTCACTCACTCTTCACCTAGGCAAAATTTCCAGATACTCTTTGACAACTTCCTTCAAAAGACTATTCTATCAGCTGCTTGGCTTTTATTATACTATGTGATTTGAATCCACTGCTAAAGAAAGCTCTGTCTGTGTCACTGGCCACTGACCGATGCGGGATACAGGACCAGATGAACAACGCTTTTCATCCAAGGTGACAAGGATCCTCATTTTTTCCCCCTACTTCAGTGCTGATATTCACGAACTCTTCTGGCTCAATACATGAAAAAAATATATACATGTATAAAACAAAACTAAACTGTTCCCTGTTTTTGTTGTTATACTTCATAAGTTAGCAAGTCCCTTTAATAAAAACCTTGGTTTGGCCAGGTAAATACTATAAAATCCGGTTGTGGATGCTTTTTTTTTTTTTTTTAAGAAAAAAGAACTACCTTTTTCTCATTCCCTAAAATGTCTGAAAGCACCAGTATGTGTAGATATTGAGGGATAAAAACAATCGTAATCCATAACGTGTAGAAAATATAAGTCTAACCTGAAGAAAGGCAAGAGAAGAAACAAAAGCTCTAGAAACACAAACTTTAATTTCTTTCCTTCACATTATGTAACTTTAAAGCAAATCCATTCTTGTAAGGATGATTAGTTGATGTGGTAGTGGGGCTAGCTGAAGAACAGCTTTCGGTGCAAAACTTAACAGCCAAGCGAGAGATCCCAGAAAATTGGAGTTTGTATTGGAAATGCTGACACAACTGTAACAACAGCATCATAACTGGATGCAGCTGCTTTTAGAAACCAGAATCCATGTCCAGACCCCTGAAAAAAGAGTTCACATACAGCATTCTAATTTATGAAGCGATACGGGCTATCTGTTTGAGATTATCAAAACACATGCATACTCATCTGTATGGGAGATTATAATGTACAGAGGGTTGCTCTTTTCCTCTCTCTTCCATCTAGCTATCCAATTGCATTTTGATTGTTTTAAGGGGTTGTTCTGTAGACCTAAAGCATAAAGCCTCCTCTGTTTTATTCCAGTTTATTTGTGCATTTACCTCCCTAAAACTTGTTTGGTTTACTACCATACTAAATGCTGTATGTGTTGCTTTCAACCAGGCAAGCCTTATGTTTCAATTATGGAGGAGTTTATTCAGCACCTGTATTGCGTTGTGCTTCTTTTCAACTGAATTTCCATTTCCCAAAGGCTATATGCATGAATATGTGTACATCTCTTTTTCTTTATGTATACACACATACAAATCTATACATTTATACATATATACAAATATATCATCTTAACTGAATTCTCATTTTCATTACACCTTTGAATTTCTAAGACATCCAAAACCTTCATAAACATCTTTAGACTTAACAAGGTTTTCAGGTTTCTATCATCTATCTTTGTAATCAAACAGAATGGAATATAATGAATGGAAACCTTGATTACCTACCCCTGAGGTGTCTTAAATTTAAGAATTATTTATACTTTTAGAAGGTAAAGCAGCAAAAGAACTAAACTATTCTTTTCATACTGCATTTTTCTAGCTGCATTGAATGCTTATTGAGTGAGGTTCGGGTCAGTTAGAAACACCGTCCTAACCATGGGACTGCAGTAGTTAATTTCAAGGAGGTTTGGGGTTTTTTGTGCTTTCCCCACCCCTAAATAAGGGTTGAAAGAATGTTATAGATCTCCGGTCTATAGAAGAGTCTTGCTTTCCCACTGCACACTATCTCCACTCTTTAAGTGCACTCACACGCGTGTGTTTCAGTAAATCTCAGTTAAGTGTGGAATGTTGAATTCTTCTGACTTCCTAAGTAGAATATTATGGAGACCTGTGTGTTTTAAATTAAAACACATTTCAGGCCTTGGGTACAAGCAAGCTTTGATAGAAAAGGCTGTTTAAACCTATGGGGACAGTCCTATATTTAGATTACATTAATTCATAAATATTATACTAAATACCACTTAAATTGGCCTTAAATGACTTCAAAGATAATGCATTATAATATGGCTGTCCTGAGAGCACTAACCTTTATGTCTCCCAGTAACTCAGCCTTTAAGCCTACTCCACTGCTAGATAAGAAGGGGGGAAGTTATGAATGAATAGCTTGCTAAATGGTTCAAGTGTGATTAGTGCATGTGTGTGTGAGTGTGTATGTGTGAGCGTGTGGGTGGGTCAGCTCAGCCCTGGTAGATCTCTACCCGTAGATCTCAGCACACAGTCTCTTCCCAACCCTACAGTAAAGTACCGCAGCACAAGCTTGTTCCTGCCCCGTGTGAAGAAAAGTGAGGATGGAGGAAATATGCAGCTGCAATGCTCATGCCATGAAAGCTTGTTTTCTTGGGGATCTAGCAAGCCTTTCCCATCTTTCCTCACATGTTCCTTCCCCTGTACCCTTTCCTCTTTTCATGTGCCTGCAGGAGAATCCTGCTCCCCTGCCTCTTCCTTGGTATCTGGCCTGTTATCAGCCGGGGCTGCTGGTGAGATAACCTGGGACTTCACTCTCCTTTTGTGATAGTGTTTTTGGGAGGGGGCGTAGTCATGTACTTTATCTTCAGGTTCTTAATTTTCCATTTCCTCCTGCCATACAGGAGCACCAGAGTATCTCTTCATAATATTTTCAGGAATACACATCCTGTGCTCTCCTTTCAATGTATTTACACCTGAAATTACTCTAGTTGCTACGTTTTTACTTTAAACTAATTCCTGTCTCTTGCTTCTTCCCAACACAAACCCACCTTCTCCCTCTCCACACCCAAGGTTTGCTCTCCGTACACTTAAATAAACTACAGCTCAGTATTAACCCTTCAGGGTATACCTCTGCCACAACCTCTTTCCTTTTTTAAATCAACTGAGAGTGATGGATCAATTAATGTATAAGCATTATGCATCACTGATGGAAAGCATCTTGGGGTTTCGGATTGCCAACCTACCCCTGAGAGCCAAGTTGGACTATCTTTATACAATTCTTCACCCATGCCTGCAAAACAAAGCCATAATGAGGAGATCTGAGTGAATACTATGCTTCACATGACTGCATTTAGAGAAAGGAAAAGAAAAAATAGATTAAAAATGAAATAAAATGAAAAGAATAATAAAACAAAAGCCAAACACAATCTTCATCCTTGAAAGCCTCATCATGCTTTTTGACTTAATAGTAATTAATCACTACTGGCAAGAAAGTAATTTTTTTCCAGGTAGCCAGAGGCACATTTTGATCAGGATTAGCTAATAAATCAGCGGCATCGCTAGAAAGGAGTTCAAACTCTTCTCGGATGTACTAAATAAAACCAATCTCTGAAATGCTGCCAACTCAGTGTCTATTGAAGCTTCACTCAAACCCTAACCTGCAACATAACAATCATCATCATCATTTTTCCTTCCAAAGTCCAAAACTTCTAGGAGATTAAAAATTACTGTTTCTTTCAAGATGAACTCGTGCAGTTTGGTTTGATGAAGTGACAAGATTTCCCACCTGGCTTTTTTCCTAGGTTGGTGCTTTAGAACAGAAATGAAATGAAGGGGAATGAAGTTAGTATCCTGCTTAATTCAGGAATATGTGTTAAACACATCCAAGCAAGATAAATGATCCCTCTTTCTTCCTCTCTCCCCCGCTTCCTGAGTTTGTCTATGTGAAAGCAGGCATACAGTAAAAGCAAACTGAACTGGAAGAGGAAGAATTCACATCTAGGAACTAGAAATTAAAGTTAGCTCATAGATTGATTAATTACAGGTTTAAGATAGAGCATAACAAAAGAATAAAATCTCACGAACAAATCAAAATAACCTCCCCACATCACAAAAATCTTTTATCAAGGTGTTAGCTCAAAGATATCCCCTGCACTATGTTGAGTGATTCTCTTTAGTGTAGCTTTTACTGTTGTTATTTTTGGTTTACAGAAACCTTAGATAATTTTTGCAAACACATGCGCGCACACACGAGCTCAGTGCCTACTCTCACTATGCCTCATATATTAGACAAAACCTCTCAGGACCTTTACTCTCTTGTGCTTTTTACTATTATTTTTGTTGTTTTTAATAATTATTATATTATGGATGTCATGTTTAAATGATGCCCATCAGACCTTTATGTGGCTTCTAGGAAGCTGGTCTGAGAAGAAAGCATGGTTCGAAAGGGCTACACTGATCATTGTAAATATGAGAAGGGTGTTTAGAGCGACTGGCAAGCAAAGAAGGAAGAAATATCCTATAACTTAGACTGAGTCTCCAGTCCCTGAGCCCTGAACATTTTCTCTAGCCTGTATGAAACTGGTACTTTGCACCGTCAGTGTGTATTTTCATTCGCATTTCCTGAGGGTGGAAGAGAGGAGGGGAGCAATTGGGAAGGGGGAAGAGATGCCAGCTAAACATGCTTTAAGTTCAAGATTTATAACTCGCTAAGGCATCTGGAAAGCTGGGAAGCCAGTAATGCCATTACCCGTGACTCTCCCTCCGGGAGTCCACCAAGCTGGAGTAGACACTGTTACTGAATTTCTCCTGTAAGAGATGCAACTTCCACTCCCCCCATGGTCCCCTGCAAAAACCTTTCTCCTCCTGCACTAAATCTGGAGTCACACCCTAATCACTTCTGATATGATCTTTTTCTTTTTAGCTTTCTTTCTTTTTTTTTTCTTTTTTTTTTTTTTGATAACTACATATTTAATGAAACAAACACACACACACATATATACAGAATCTGAGTTAATAAAGTGGCTTGCTTCACTCCTGGGTCCCTCCTGCTCCTAAGCGGAGCTACCATGCAAATTATCTTCAACTTCTTCCCTGTGAGTCCTACTTTCCTAGCCAAGGATCCAAGCATCTCTCCCCCACTACACACACCCTCCTCCACCCCCAAAACGTAGCATCAGCTAATCTGAAATGCACCTCCGGAGAGCCTAAGCTAAGCAGAAGAAGGAGCAGGCAGGAGATGGAGTGACTGAGGCATTGCATGGGGAGTGTGTCTCCACTGCCTTTAAAGAAAATCTTAAAAGTTCCCAGGATGGACTTTAGGCACATTAAAGTAGTGCTTGGAATATGCCTGCTTGGAGACTTCTCTCCTCTGGAACTAAACTACCCCCTGTCCCTCCTGGCTCACCCTCTCCAACACACACACACCAGTCATGATTTTGTACACACACCCCAGCCCCGTTTGAGATAGGCTTTTTTATTGTTGTTTAAATCACTGTTTCCACACTGAACAAAACCAAAATTAAATACTCCCTGCACCTCTGGAGCAACTCACTCTCTTCTACTTTTGGCTTTGGAGTGGACTACAAATAATAATAGTAACAGCAGTAAAAACAAAAATAAGAAAAAAGAAAAAGAAAAAGGAAAAAAAAAAGAAAAAGGGAAGGTGCTGGTGCCCGATACACAACAGTTGTAAAATAGGGGCTTCCCAGCTCAGCGCTAACACACGGGCACACACACGGGGACACACACATCCCTGGGTGAAAAATGTGCGGCTCCCCCGGATAAATAAAGAAATCCTGCTGCCGGTTTTCAGC